>NC_083283.1:56327113-56417113 GCF_963506605.1 Zootoca vivipara | reverse complement strand
AATATTTTATTTCAGCTTGAACTTGCAGAGTGCACATGTGCATGCAAACTCCTTTTCTTCTAATTAAAGTAGATCAAGAGTAACCAACGTGGTGCCTTCCGGATGTTTATTATTATTTATTTTACAAGATAAAATGAAGATAAAATTAAAATACAGATTTTAAAAAGAATTAAAACCATTTCTACAACCTGTAAAATCAATAAAATAATTCCTACAACACACACACACACACACACACACACACACACACACACACGTATGTAGGTAGGTAGGTAGGTAGGTAGGTATGTAGATATGTGAGACTCAAGGAATGCTCTCTTAAAAACATATTCAATAGGTACCTAAACATGACACACACAGCTGATTTCAGCTGGTAATTAGTTCCCAAGGGATGAGCTGCAACACCAAATGTCAAAAATATTCTTGAAACTACTACTTGCAAACCTGATTAGGATTGGGGCCCTGATAATTGGAGGTCCCCCAGACTGGCTGGATGGGAGGTTGCTCTGTTTGTGGTAACACTCCTTCTGAAAGAGTGGGTATGCAGCTTGGGGGTACTTCTGGATCCATTGCTGTCACCTAAGGCTCAGGTGGTCTCAGCGGCGCGGAGTGCCTTCCATCAGCTTTGGCTGGTGGATCAGCTGTGCCTCTATCTGGACAGGGAAAGCCCAACAACTGTCATCTATGCTCTGGTAACCTGTAGGTTAGATTACTGCGATGCTTTCTACATGGGGCTGGCTATGAAGGCAGTTCACAAACTTCAGCTGATGCAGAATTCAGCAACCAACCCTGGCCCAGCTGCACTGGCTGCCAATTACGTTTCTGAGGCCAATTCAAAATGCTGGTTTTGACCTATTAAGCTTTCAATGGGTCAGGACCACAATACCTCAAGGACCATCTCACCGCTTACGAGCCAATCCAGACCCTCAGATCACCTGAGGCTCTTCTTTCTGTGCCTTCCCCTTGAGACATCCAGAGGGTGGCAACATGAGAATGGGCCTTTTCTGCAGTGGCTCCCTGCTTGTGGAATTCTCTCCCCTGGAAAGTTGGCCTGGCACCCTTGTTTCATATCTTTTCGTGCCAAGCAAAAAAACTCTTCTTCTAGGCCTTTGGCTAATTAAACAATCTGTGGCCTTTTAAGCTATGTGGGAGGGTATTGTTTTTGTTTGTTATTGTGTTATGTATTTTTGTGTGGTGTATACTTGTATTTTGTTCCTGCGATCCTTGGATGAAGGGCAGTCTAGAAATGTAATAAATAAATAATCTCCAACCATTGGTCTTGCTGGCTGAGACTGATGTCCAACACCTGGAGAACATCATGCAGAAATATTACTCAGGTCATCTGAAGTAATGTGCACCGCACATTGCTGAGGTCTGATCTGAAGTTTTATGGAGTAGGGTATTAAACAAAGTAGTACCTGGTATTCTTCCTCCTGAAATTAGACATGTGCTGGTGATCCTCAGTTTCCAGCAAATATTGCAAGACTTTTCTTGCTTACACAACACTTCCCAGAATAGCTATGTTAAGCCATGTATTATTTTTGTCAAAGCACAATCTCAATATTATGTTTTATGTTGCTTTATTAGGTCTGCAAACGAGACATAATGGCTGGCAACAGCAACCCCACTGTGTGGGAATCCCTGGCTCACACAAAAGCTGCTACAGACATGGAATTTATTCATTACTTATACTTTTTAAAACATATCTATCCTAGTTACCTTAATCACTTCAGAAACTGAAACTACACCATGTGTCCACATCCGTAAAATAAAATGTTAATGTTAGCTGGCTCTTGCATACTGCGGGAGCTGACAGAATGTCAAGGTAGCCTTTATAAAATGACAGCATTTAATATACGCAAGAGAAAGTGCGAAAGTTGAAGAGGAAGCATAAATGAGTATTTTTAAAGTATCTCTTGTGTGGTGTAATCTACAAAACTAAGGAACATATTTCCAGCTCAAATATATTCTTGATCTACTATTACAAAGTTTAAGCAGACAAGAATTGTGAATTAACAATTCATTTTACATGAAGAAGAATGTGCCTAAATGCTAGTCAAAACACAAACTTTGGGTTGTATGTTTCATACAGCCCAATTATCAAAGCTCTGTGTCTGCACATGTCACAGGGAAATAAACAGGACTTGCAGCTGAAGAATTGTTTGACTGAGGCAACCTTATTCAGTTAATTTCCCTTTAGGCTAATTAACAGCTATATATGACCTTTAGCTGTGGCAGTTTCCAATCTTACCCAATGAACTAAGTTTTAAGAAATATCTATCCAAATAGGATTGATTACTGATTCATGCATTATGAAGAGCACAATTCAATGCCATTTTAAAGACTGGAATAACGCCCCATAATAAGCTGATTAGACTACAAATGAGATATTATGCACACAGCCATCACCCTATAATAATGCTGATGTTGCCATATCTACATTAATCTAAAATTTAAAACCAAATATATCATTTTAGACTGATACTAAAACCTTGCAAAAACTTATGTTCATATCATTTGAATTAAAAGCATATTAAATGGATTCATTAGAAAATTCTCCTCTTTGCCTTGCATTTTCCCGACAATGTCTACATCCTTAGGCTACAAAACAATTTTTATAATTGGTGCAATAAATCACGAAGCATTGACTTAAAGTTAAGAAAAATTGTTGCCTGGGTGATTAAAATACAAAAACAAAATAAATCCTTTTCTAAATTATAAGATATCCATACACTTCTTGTTTACACAGGTATGAGTACAGAATTGAGCGACGGCATACTTATATATGAAATCATTATTTATTTAGATGGTTCTACACTTGAAACGTGCTATGGAAATTTTTCTTGGATTTTCCACACCATTAACATAGACATTTTAAATAAGCTCTGCCCTGTGATTAGGGGACACAGATTCAGAATAACTCACTACAGTCACAATTCATACCACGATAATAATAAAAGACGTTTCTGGCCCCTGTTACCTGGCTATATGGGTTTAGAAAAATATAGGTGCATACTACTTATTCCAACGCTACTGGTACTGTTTTAGGATTAGTCAAACTTATAGGACTCAAGAATGAACACTTAGGGGAAGCTACAGGAAGCTACAGGAAGTATAAGGAGAATATAAATCCTGCATGATTAATCAACTATTAAACACAGCTTTCTAGAGTTAACTTTTTCCATACACATGCAACAGCCTAGAAATATTTTGGAGGACTAGGTAAACAGGGCTGAAAAGGAACATCTATGGAACAATTCTTCAAACGTGTTGTCAGTTTGGGTACCATTTTCTGAAGCAATTCCAATTTATATTGCAAACTTAAACTGGCAACATTCAATTTCTGAATTTGGTTATTAACAGATCCTAAAACTTTACCAATAATTTGTAACAGGAAACTGCAACTCGCTTCCCCAAAATTTATTCTCTTGATCAGCACTTCTAAAGCACACTTCTGCTTACAAAGATAAGATATATAATAATGAAAATAAGAGTATCAACTCATCACTCCAAAATTTGGCAAAAGAAATAACTTAGATATAAAAGAGGTAAATGAATTCCACTGAACACTAATTCTAATTTCATATACTATTCCTCCTTGATGAAGCAAATCAGAGCTGAGATAACTCAGTACATCATGAGACTCATCATACCAGGGCCATGGGTTTGAGCCACACGTTGGGCAAAAGATTCCTACAATGCAGGGGGATAGACTAGATGACCCTCATGGTCCCTTCAACTCTACAATTCTATGATTTTCTTATTCAATGAAAACTGCTAAACAAACATCTGACAATAGTCTCAGATGTAAATCTCTGTGCCTTAAGATAAAACTCATAATAACTACCAGGAGAGACAGAATCATTCATTTTCAACGACACCTATGAATACCTTCGTTGAGTTTTCAGAATTTACTAAGGAACTGATTAAAACATGAATTACATCTTCCCCACCGAATTCTGCATGCACAAGACAATTTTCTACTGTTACCTCCTCACCATCAGCAGCTCTCCCATGAGCAGAGAGCTTGCAGAAGTATCACTAGGTAAGGACCTAAAAATTTTGTAAGATACTAACTAGCTCAATTCCATAATCTTCAATATTGCATGTAACATACAGTGGTTATATTGAACAGTAACTGAGATATACTATGCACACCAATAATCTCTGTTTTACCGATTATTTTTCTATGAGTGATGCCTTCAGCTGTATGGAGGTCAGGCAAGACTCTACAGCATCCTGGACAGCTCCGTGCAGAACTCAGGCTGAATACTCCATAACTGAGGCATGGGAGAAGAGAGTTGTAGCACAGAACCTAAATGCTGTTTTAGCCTTAGATAGGAGGTACAGCACCAAGTACACAGGGGAAGGAGAAGGAGAATAGTTCCATCTGGCAAACTGAATAGCTTGTGCTAATCAAAATATTTAATGTAGTGTGACTTTGAAATCCTCCCTATGGATCCACTAGGGCAGAGCAGGCCAATGTGACCTCCTTAGGCTGGAGAGGTAGCAGCACAATTGGGCTCCTCTTGCTTCTCATTTAGTATGTTGCCTGGGTTGTTGTTTTTTTTGCCAAATCCCTGGCCTCATCATCCTGAAGATGGGGAGTCCAGTCCCAGCGTCACAAGAGGGACAATTTCTTGTGCATTCTCATTTGGGGACATCATTTCTCTCTCTTCAATCAAAGTGAAAGAAGAAAACAGGAAATGAAAGAAGTCTACCTGGATGGTGGAGTTTCCACACTAATAAGGAACTGCAGGAATGAAGTGAGAATGAATTAAATAATTATACTACTTTATACATTTTATATATACATACCCAGTGAAAGCTTGATGTTACCTGTTTTTTTCCCCTATGCTGAATGAGAAAACCATACATTTTTAAGAACTGGTTTAAACTTTTCCCCTAAAACTATGATGCATCCCAGCTGTTCTAATTATGATTGTTTTTTCAGCATTTAACATTTTGCCTCTTTACTGCTGCCTGAAATTATAAGTTTATTTATGTTCACATTTCAGCTGAAGAAACACAACTTTTAATTGTTAGCAGATGTAATATCAAAGTATGCTGATTATGTAAATGAAGGCGGGGCGTGTGTTGTCATAATCCTAAAAGCTGTATCCCAACTTGTCTATGTGCTACTAATTTACTTGTTTGTTTGTTCCATTTAATCCTTTCTTGATGGCATTCTGTAGCAACACTTGAAAATTATTTTTAGAATAGCTGTTAAATTACAAAGCAACAACCCTTTTTAACCCATACGACCCTAGCTTCCTTATTCTCTTCACCGTGCAGATTTCTTTTATGAAAGCACAATTATAAATAAGGATTTAGTGCAGAATGTTACAGATCCCAAAGAGTCAGCTATTGATAAAATTGCATGGTATAACAGATAATGCCTTTTGGTTATAGATTACCCTATTGTTTATCCACTTCAATGTGTGAGAAGACTTGAAAAATGAATTACTTTTGACCTATAATATATTGTTTCTGGAAGAAGCTTTAATTTCACTTCAATGCATCAGAGGGAAAATAATTGTGCACACCATAGATGTGCTGATTGTGTTTTGTGCTATTTTAAAATGCAGTTACACAGATTAAAATAATAATAGGGCATTCTAATTCACATAATGGCACATATCACCTGTCTTTTTGTCAATGACACATTTAAAAGCATCTTTTTATTAGAAACACAAATCAATACACTCAAGGGATTGCAATAACTACCCTAGGCAATTTGTATTATCATTTCCTTCTTTATGTTCTGACTCTTAAGTAACTTATTATTATGAATGGCATGAAAATGGCAACCTGTCACAATTGATTTTTTAAGACCAAGGGTTTTGTTCCCCTTCATTCCCCTTCCTTCTTTTGATATAACTATCTTCCTACAAAATAAAGGTTCAATTTATAAAAGGCAATCTCAAGTTTCAGCTCATGATAGCTGAAATGTCTTTTTAATGGTCCTTAGAAAGATTATTACCTGGGATTAGCAGCTATCTGCATAGTTTTGACTGTAATTTCCCTCCTCCAATCAGGCAGGATACAAAATTAATTAATCAATTAATTAATTATGACTTAATGAATCTGAAAAGCTTGATCTTAGCAGACAGGCAGGTTGGTGCAGTATAAGGTGGTATTTTTGGTACCCTGGCTCCAAGACATTTAGGACTTTAATATAGGGATGGATGACATATTTTGGCCTGAGAGGTGTATTCACCCTTGGGCAATCCTCTGGAGACTGCATGCCAGCAGTGGATGTGGCCACAAGTGCAACCAAAACAGCTCCCCCCCCTTCAGCAGATGAGCTAAACAAGGTTACTGATCTGATAATCGAGTAAGGGGCAATTTGTACCTCCTAGCCCACCACTGCTTTAACTTTTTATCCTTCTTTTATTACCACCAAAATTAGTAGGGTCTGGGACACCAGAAAAATTAATGGTATTAAAGAGCTAAGAGGTCTAGAAGGAAATAACAGTTTGCACTCACTTAGGTCTACCAGGGAGAGCAAGTCAGGTTTAGTGCTAAACACAAGCTATTAACCAGACTGAAATAGGATTAGATTCTAGTCGTGGGCCTAGCACTGATAATTTATTATCCCCCAAAGGCCTAGACCTGACAAAATACCACTATCTAGAATACCAAAACCTGTGTAATCATTGATGAGCTGAATACAGAAAGAAATCTTCTCAATTAAAAAAAAATGGGCGGGAGGGAGCTAATGTAGCATTAGCAGACTGAGAAAACTCGCTCTACGAGCAGGTGTATTTCACAGATGCTCTAAATGTTTCCCCAAAACAACATTTTTCAAACACAAAAGCCAACCTCAAAAAAATTAAGCGCCACACTAATCATAACTGAACAGCATCTTATAACCTCAGCAATGCTTCTTCCCCACTGTTTGGGCCTTACACCTCTCCTCACTACTTCTACTGGGTCCACATCTCAACAAGAGACCTGCAAGGCTTGTTTATTTTACGCTAGTACAGTAAGTCATTGACTCGTGATGTCCTATGTTGCCCTTAAGAGACCCACTCCAACTTGAGAAACACTGCAATAAAGGCCATAACTGAATACCCTTTGGGTGAAATCCAATGTTAGTCACACTCAACGCAGACCCGTTGAAGCCAATGAAGTTAAGACCATTAATTTCAGTGACTCTACACTGAGTAAGTCTTAGTTGGAGATCACCCTTTATCTGAATTTTCAACAAACACATAATGATATATATTCCCCAGGTTTTAAGCATGCCACCTTTATGCACTGCTCAAAATAATTATGAGTAACAGAAGTAATTTAAAAACTGACCAATGAAATGCTGACCAAATGAAGAAATTGAAGCATGTTCCACTGATGGAAAAGCTAATCTAGTGCAGTACTGTAAATCACAGATGGGAAACTATTTTCAATAGAAATAAATACAATAAGCAAAATTTAGGACAAGTAATCAGTTGCACTGGCTGAATTGGTGGAGAATCATAATATATGAATCTAATCCTCTCTTTAGCATGAAAAACAAATACATAGGAAAGGTAAAGGTGTTCAGAATTTTAAAGGTTTTAGTCCAGCACTCTTTCTAATCAAACCAGCTTACCTTATTCTTTGGATTGGAGGTGTTGATTACACTTCGAGTCTCTTTTCCAGTATAAATAACAACACCAATTACTGTTCCTGCAATAAATAAAACAAAGAAAACTGTTTATAGGAAATAAAATGTTAAAAATGGTAATATAATTATTCATCCAGCTATCATAAAATACAAACTTTCCTCTGAGTATTGTTGATGTAGAAAGCTACTACAATAAAATATTGTGGGCTCGATTCACATATTTTATCTGCCTATGTAAACTCTCTCCCCACCCCTGTTTGGATATTTGAGAATCCTTGTGTATCTAATGTAACAGCTATTTGAGGGTAGTTAATAGTATGGAATAACTACAGGTAAGCATTTTTGAACTCTCCACTAGGCTATACAGTGCCCACCCCACTTACGCGAACATTGCATTCCAGGTCACCACACACATAATTTCATATGTGAAATAGCATAAAGTCTAAATGCGTATTTCCCCCTGCTTTCCAGTTGTCTCTCCCACTCTCTCTCCACATCAATAAAGTATGCATTGTTTACCTGAGGCAACAACTGTGCTTGCCCATAATGTATTTTCTATGCTTAGGCTTTCATGAACTGTTGGGTCACTGTCTTCCTGTTAAAAACAAAGCCAACTTGTAAAACTATTTTTCAAAAGTATAATCATACTTACATGCATGTATGGGGAAATATTGCCCCTAACAATATTGTATACACACACATTCATAATGGACTAGCATTTAAAGATCGTTAGGATTTTTATATGGTAATAAACATCAGACAAAATTGTGAGAAAATTATAATAAATATTTTTTTTCTATACAAAATTGTTTAGAATTACATATTGCATCTAGAATTTAATTAATTTAAGTGGTTAACTGAAAACAATTTGGTCTCACTGATGTGAATCAAGTGAATTTCACTGGGATGGACAGAGCAATCCAAACCTCCACATCTGTTGGCAGGGAGGGGTTTGAATGAAGCATTATATATTCCCCTCACTAAAAGGGGGCCCATGGTGGCAGAAAACCCCACCACTTGCATGGAGGGCAGAGAGCAATGGGAATAATGCTCAACAAAAAGCTCCTCCTTCAGTCTTCTCTCATCTCCACCCATGGATTACCTGTCCCATTACCTGCAACTCCGCTCAGCAAATACACAAAACCAATACATGTATGAATTGCGAAAAATTCAAAATAGAGCCTGGAGCCACAGCACCATGCTCACTTGGGCCAAAGTCCCAGAATGACACAGAGGTAATGGGACATTAGTCTGCAGTTTAGGGTAAAGTAAAGGTAAAGGACCCCTGGACAGTTAAGTCCAATCAATGGCAACTATGGGGTGCAGTGCTCATCTCGCTTCAGGCCAAGGGAGCCACCGTTTGTCCACAGACAGCTTCCCGGGTTGTGTGGCCAGCATGACTAAACCGCTTGTGGCTCATGGAGAACTGTGACGAGTGCCAGCGCGCACAGAAAGAGTGTTTACCTTCCCGCCACAGCGGTACCTATTTATCTACTTGCACTGGTATGCTTTCCAACTACTAGGTTGGCAGAAGCTGGCACAGAGTAACGGGAGCTCACCCTGTTGCGCAGATTTGAACTGCTGACCTTCCGATCGGCAAGCCTAAAAGGCTCAGTGGTTTAGGCCGCAGTGCCACCCGCGTCCCTTGAGGACCTTTAGGAGTGCTTTTGGAGCCATCTTTGTCAATGGAGGGCCAGGCGACCTCTGCAGTAAAGGGTGCCTATCAGCAGCTTTGGATGGTATGTAAACTTCCTGTCCTGGGCTCCTTTGGTAGGAAGGGCAGGATATAAATTCAGTAATTGTTCCCTTTCCTGGACAGAAATAGCTTGGCCACTGTGAACTCATGTTTAGACCCGAACTTGGAGAATGCTGTGATGAGTGGTTTTCTTCACTGGATCCATATCACATCACTGCTAAGATATCTTAGCAGTGCCTAATAGCCCCCTTAGCAGACTGCCTATTAGTCACCGAGCCAATTTTAAGATCTTTTTGCTTACATATAAAGTTCTAAACATCTCTGGACTTGCAAACGTCACTCTGTATTGATTTCTAGGTGGTACATTGCATAATCCTCATCTCTATGGTTGCTAAATCCCTTCTGAGAAGTGTATAATAGCACCTTAACTGGTCATTCTCTTTCTTGAAAACACTTAGTGAAATACAATTTGAGAATTTCAGAGCTAACTTGCATTAAATATCATTTTCTTTTGCTATATTACATACTTGGGACAAAGTGATATAGTAATAATTATTACTTACCCGTGTAAAGGTACCTTCAAAGCTGTGAATATCCATTTGTGGCTTCTGAGCATAAACATATGCATTGATTGAAAAAAGATCCTAAAACAGATAATTTTGAAATATCCATGTAACAAAATGCCATGAATACCTTCAGCAATTAGGTATTGGGACTTGGGTATTGTTGGGGATGTTGGAGAGTTGTTGGGTTTTTTGTATATTTATTTTATATTTTGTTGTGATTTATGTGTAAATTGATCAGTATGTCTTTGTATTTTTTGATGTTTAATGTACTGTTTATGGCACGCTTCCTCAACCTTGGCCCTCCAGATGCTTTGAGACTACAATTCCCATCATCCCTTATCATTGGTCCTGCTAGCTAGGGATCATGGGAGTTGTAGGCCAAAAACATATGGAGGGCCAAGGTTGAGGAAGCCTGGTTTATGGCTACATTTGTTATGTTGTAGCTATGTATTTTTTTCATGCCGTAAGCCACCTTGAGCATGGTTTGAACTGTGGAAAGGCGGCATACAAATAAAATTATGTATGTAATTGGTTATATCCAATGGTGTCTCTCAGGAGATGGAAGGGCTTTTGAAGAGGCATATGTCAGTGGAACAGGGAGACTACAACAAAGGGTCCCTCAAGCCTTCAGAGGAGATTGCAGCGCTGCAGACAGAGAATCCCACTTCCGCTAATGGATGTATTCACTGCCTCAAAGAGAATCATATCAGTTGAAGGACGCAGTTAGTGACAATTCAATATTCTTCCCCATAAGTATCTTATAGGGATCAGTACTGCCCTGCTGCTCTCTTTCCTCTCCATCTCACTGCACATGTGCACAAGCAGCATACGACAACATTACAATTTATAGCACCAAATTTCCCTCTCTGTGCACTAGACGTTACTTCAGATTATGCACAAGGAAATGATTATTGGTTGGGCATTTATTTTTTCTTGTGGTAAAACCAATACTTAATTAATTGCTCACAGATAAAAGTATATTAAAAGGTGTTTAACAGCACATGCCTAGACCTTAATCCCTACCAAACCTTTTAACATTTTTATTTTCACAGATGGAGATCAAAAGGTAAATGACAATCTGGAGATACTAACTGATGCATATACATAGCCTAGCTTGCCTCTGCTTTCTTAACTCAAGTACAAGAAATATAATGCCACTAGAGATACAATATGCATATTTTTCCTCTTCAAAATACTTGCCAGTCATTGTTTTATTGAGGAAAGCAGGAATTTATACAGCAATATATATATGTTTTGAATACCTGTACAATATAATAATAATACATACCTGTACCCATAATAGAAAATGTTTACAAAATGAGACTCAGGTTCCACTGGCTCACAGTAGTTTCTCACTTCCTGGTTCCCCTTGGTGCAGATGTTGTTTATGGAATTTTCCCTGCCCATATGGTGATCTTATCAACCTTCATAATTTCTGTGGTTATTCAGTTACATATCCTCAGTGTCTTCTAGGGATCTTGAACATTTCCACACTGGGGTGTGTATCTCAGGAACAGTAGTTCTTATATTATGAACTTTGATGTTACAATTATTTGTGGGAGATGCTGTTGTGAATTTGTATATCAGTATATTTCATTACTGTCTGTTATTGCCAAATATCCCCCCTTTTTTTAACCCAGAAACCAATCTACTCAGATTGATGTATTCAACTAACATCACATACAATGGCGCCCACTGGAATCACAGCTACAACTCTGACATGTTTTCCTGTAACACTTTGTTTCATGTGGAGGAAGGGGCAAGGGGTAAATGTATGGGGAATATAGTTTTGTATTCACTTTGTTGAAAAACCAATAAAATACGAGGGCTTGGGGCCCTTGTATTTATGGGACTGCCTCTCCTGGTATGCCCTGCAGAGGACCTTAAGCTCCATGAATAACCATAGTTTAGAGGTCCCAGGCCCTAAGGAAGTCAGACTATCCTCCACCAGGGCCAGGGCCTTTTTAGTGATGGCTCTGACCTGCTGGAATGCTCTGTCCCATGAGAGTAGGGCCCTAGAGGATTTAACTTCCTTCCGGGCCTGTAAGACAGAGCTATTCTGCCTGGCCTTTAATTTGAACTCAGCCTGATCTTTTATTTCCCTTCTCTCCCCCCCCCCCTTTTATGAAGATTATCCGCTCTGGGACCCCACAGCTAATTCTCCCCTGACCTCCTTGCTGGCCCAAATAGGACTAATTTAGCCAGCTAGCCCTGGTGACTATCTAATGTTTATTGGATGGATTTCCCCCAAATAGATTTTTATTCTAAAAGCAGTATTTTATGCTGCTTTTATTTTGTATTACAATTAGGTGTTTTAAAATTGTTGTTAGCCACCCTGAGCCCAGGTTTCTGAACCGGGAAGGGTGGGGTATAAATAAAATAATTATTATTATTATTATTATTATTATTATTATTATTATTATTATTATTATTATTAAAATGATGTATTCAAATTTCTCCTCACTGCATAAGCAAACAATATAGAGAATGTTTCACTTTCCAAGTGGCTGTATATCCACCACAGTAAATGGCCACTGACTGCATCCTTCGCTCCAGGCAAGTAGTAATTTGAACACAGGAACCAGTTTCAATGCATAGAAGTCCCCACTGCACATGATTAATATTCATAATCAAAAAAAGAATGCTGATCCAAAGAACAACAATTGAAATGTAAGGTGCATAGCCTTATGTTGTGTTTGTGAGCATGCAAACACCCCTTTCGTAGTTGGGGGTCCTGCCTCCCCATCATCCTTTTAGCTGTGTGAGTTGAAAAAGCATAGCTATGCTCAGGGGTGTTTGGATCAGGTGTACATGTGGTTATTTGAAAAGTATCAGCAGTAAAAACTAAGCACTGGTAAACACACATATTTTCTATCAGGCATAAATGTTAGATTAAAAGGTGATTATGACTATTAAATATAGTTCTCTATATACATTTTTAAAGAAAAGCCAGCAAAAGTACCTAACATAATCAACAAGTAAATTTATCAGGATGTTTCCATTTAGTTTTAAAAGAATGCAACTCTAACCATAGCTGCTTCTTCACATTCTGCTGAATTATTTATGCTTACTCATATATTTTATTCATATTTTAAGAAAGCAAATCAGATTTCAACATCTTCCATTACAAATCATCTGTTTTTATGCTAAATCATCAACCATTTATTGTAAGCTTTCACACAAACTTCCATTCAGTGCATTTTTGTTCTTCTAAGTTAGTTTTCATCAGCCTCTTGAGAAATAATTCATATGAAACTAATACACATGTGGTGTCCTATATCTTCATCATTCAGTTCTTCTCAATCTGTTATCACCTACAATTTAGATAATCCAGGCTATTATGTGCTTTATTGTGCACAGAAAAATAAGAGTCTCAGTACAGCAGAAAACTAATACCACACACATACTTGTAATACAATAAAAACTATTAATGAAGTGAGCCAAGCACGAAAGTTTTTTTTTACTTTACATACTCTCATGCTTTGCAGAAATGGTTAAGCTGTGAACAAACTACATCACTTTAACATTTGCTGTTTTCCTTGAAACAGCATAGCCATCACATCTAAATGGTCTCAAAAGCAAGGAAAGAGCTATTTATATATCATGAAAAAATGATATACCCAAAGCCTCCATGACAAACTTCAAAATTAGTACAGACTGTATTTTAAATAGTCCAATGAGAGAGTAATGTTGTTGATTCTATACCTCTGCCACCATGCAATTTATTTTAAAACTAAAACTAAAACAATAATGTTTCTAAACTTATTGATTCTCTTGCACCGTCACTTATGTTTTTAGACAAGAGAAAATTAAGAACATTTGAATTTCCAAATGTAAGTTAAAAGTAAGGGGACTTACAACACATCGTATCATGGAAATAAAATATTTAAACAATTATTAGAGAGAGGTTGTTTAGCTGAACATCTCCGTCTAACTTGCAGGGAAGCGCTTTGTAAGGATGGATCTAATTGTTTGCATAAGTCATGAAATAACTAAATGATGGCACAATAATGACAATGTTTTCCTCTACAGTTCACAATAATAATTTAGAAATCACTCTAGAGTTATCAATAATTTAGAAAAACCTCCTCTATTAGGTCAAGGGCAACATTTGTTCACCTTACTTAAAGATCATTAAAATACATCCTTAATCATAACATGCAGTTCATTACAAATAAAATTGCCTCTGGTTCAATAAAACTAATTAAATGTAAATGGTATTGTTTACTGCTGTATGGATCTTTTGATATAAATCAGCAAGTCACCATTTATTGAAAATTACAGTGACCTCATTGCTGCTAATAAATTTCCTTGATCATTTAAGCCAGAGAAGAATATCCCAGAATATGCACAGTGCAGAAAGACACTATCCCACATATGACTATGAAACCAAGAAACCTAACCTGGGTGTTACAGTTCTTACAGTTCAGCCATCATTAAATGACTTGTTGAAATTTTAATTCTCTGATCACATTAAGTGGTTTTGGAAGACAACAAAATCTGTACTGATCATCTTTGGTGGTGTCATCTGTTCTTTAAGAAAGCTCTAAAGGTTTACCGGTTTATTTATTCTGGGTGTCACTGTGGATAAGGTTACAGTCCTACATTGATGATGGAACTGACAGCCCATGACAACACAAGATACAATCCTTTACATCGGATAACTACAGAAATCAAAATGAGTGACAGTTATGGACAGTGTATGTTAACTACATGACTATATTGCTTAGTCTACATCTATGCATGCTCTGTTTCTTTTCCTTTAACTACTACTTAAATATTAAAAGGAGTGCAATTTCCCAATACTTTTAGGGCACATGTAGCTGTATCCTTTTTTTTACGTGAATCGTGACTACTTAGAACTAGTCTTGTTTAAACCATTTATTCAATGAAAGCTTGACTTTTACACAATTTATGTTCTCTATATTAGTAACCTCACATGTTATCCCAGAGGTCAGGGCTGAATCCTTGTTAGTGGCATTAAGAATGTACCTGAGTCCAAATTAAACCCTATTGCTGAGGGTTAAACATTTCCTGAAAGCTAAGCTTTCAGACTTGGAAAACCCACTTCCTAATTTTGATCACTTCTCCATTAAGGGGTGGGGGCACTCTCTGTCCTCAGAATCATGAGTAAGCATTTGGAATTGGTTAGTCAAGTGCTTCCCTAAGGACTAGGTCACTGGAGTTGTTGAGGCACAGAATTAAATAAGATTAATTTGGATGAGCACCTTGTATATAGGAGGACGTGTATACTTGAAAAGCTCTCTGACATCTATACTTTTGCTTGCTACTTCAGTGGATGAAGCTAGGAAACTGTAGGCAGCAAATGCTACTGTCTCTCATCAATCCTACATACAGGGTGAAAGATTAAAAATGCCTTACAAAAACTTTTACAGAATTACTGATTTCTCTAATGCCTGAATATTTTATGTTCTGTGGACTGCAGGAGAAAGTGGCAGTAGGATTAGATCTTAAACAGGCAAAGCTGCAATGACTGCAGCGAGCATGGACTGTAGCAGAGGTGAAAACATGAAGTATCTCCTCAGCCATTTTAGAAGCAGCCCAGCAGGTGGCATTCAAGAATTGCTGTAAAACTGAATCAGCCCATCCTCAGCAAAATGCAATTCATTTGCTTACATGCTAACCAGGGAATCATACAATCACAATTTGTGTGTGTGCGTGAGCACTGGGTTATACTATTAAATATATTAAGTGTGCATGCACACAAAAGCTCATACCAATGACAAACTTAGTTGGTCCCTAAGGTGCTACTGGAAGGAATTTTTTTTTTATTATGTTTCGACTACGTCAGACGAACACAGCTACCTACCTGTAACTATTAAATATATTTGACTCACGTGAACTTTGGTGGCAACTATAAACTGCAAGGATTTTGAAGCATTTCATATAATAGGGTTTAGTTAAAAATACACAATTTGAGAGCTTTTAAGTATCTTTGTTTTAAGAAAATCAACTCAGCTGCCCTTCTCCTGACTCAGTTATTTGGTACCATAGATGCTGTTCAGGACTGCAGCATCCCTCTCTGTCACAGATACAAGGTGATGTGCAGAACAGAGAGAGAGGGTTCACTATCTGCCATTATTCCATTCTTCCACACAAATTACCCTCTAAGGTCATTTAACAAATTTTGGCGATTCCTGTGACAAATTGCCTCTGAGGTATTTGCAGCTCTTATTATTTGCAGCATGGCTGTACTCACATATACCTGATTATGTAAAATAACCCTACCAAATGAATGCTATGGCTCCCATAGTTTCTGCAATAGCAGTAACTCCAGAAAGGGTAGCTATCCAAAAAACAAAAATCATTTGGATTCAAGCTACTGCATATATTTCAAACAAATATGAGTCTCAAACAAATAGCAGCATCGCTATAGCTACACATTACTGGGTTTATTGCAGAAATAAACCTCAGAAATGCATTTACTATTTGCTGGGTTAAGCAGCAATACTATTCTTTCACACGAAATAAAAAGTAGAGACTCAAAGTAGCAAATACATCACACTTTTTTAAAATATTAAACTATATTTTCAGCACAAACTGATGCATATTTTATTCAAAATGGAGTCTCACTGTTTTCAATGTAACTTACTTCTTAGTGAGTGTGCTTATAATTTCAGCCTTAATCTAATTTGTTAATTTCAACTGTGGATTTCATCACACAGGTAAATAGAGCAGATCATAGTTTATCTTTTTTGAAGGCACATCTGGGTGACTATAGCTGTCAGGTCACAGAAGGTAAATAAGAATGCTCTAAGTTATTTTCTGTTAGACTAATGTCATAACTAACTGACTAATGTAACTACTTTCATTTAGCCAGCTTTATGGTACATATTCTGTATTTCAGGACCAACACACACTGTAGCTAAAATCCAAAATTGTTGTCTTAAGCATATCCCAGGCTTGCACATGTTTGGTGGGTTTTTAGGTTTTTCCTTTTGAACCCATTCCCCATTTCACCTTAAGAACTGCTTTTGAAACTTCTTCCAATTTCAAAACCATTCAGCCATGAAGCATGGCAGGGATGATGCCTGAGAAACAAATCAGATATCCCTAGGATAACATGTAACAACTTGTACAGTATGAAATTAAAATATTTATATTCTACTCATTCCATGCTTGAGGTGCCTTACAACCATAATTATGAACAGCCACTATTTATAAAAACAAACTATTAGAAAACAACAGCTTGTATATACCAATTCTACATTCATTTTCTCTTTGAAAGCCCACCTTTCAATAAATACTGTAAGCATGTTCAGTACACTGACACTATTAAAACAATAATTCTTGTCATATTTCCTTAAGCACCACTTTAAATTTAATTACCCAGGCATACAGTAACAGAGAATATAATTAGTGGGTTTCCAGTAAATGCTGCTACTCCAACTTCTGATTTTATATATACTTACTGTTTACGGAAAGTCAATGTTATGCACATACAATTTTTTTGATCTGGAAATTTTAAACACAACTTCTTCATAACATGCATCTGCATAAGGCACAGTGAAAGAAGTGAAATGTATAACTACAATGCTTACCCCTAAAGCTGGTAATCTCTGTGTGCAACTGACAGCAACTTTTAGTTTCCAGTCTGTTTCACCATCTAGCTGATCAGTTCGGATAAAACATGAACCTTAAAAATGCAAAAGAAACAAAAACATGACAGATGTTTTAGATCCCATTAAAATGGAAATGGACATAAACTATGGAAGCGTTGCTTTTGAAATGTCTTACAACAATGTTCTTAATTCTAGTAGGGCACAGGGAAACAAACAGAAAGATTCCTATAGACACAGTGCAGGAGCCAAAGGCATGTGTATGCAAAGTTTTTTCTTGAGTTTCCTGAACCTTTTAAAACTTCACAAAGTTAACATTTTAGAATTCTCACGTCTGGCTTGCCTTGGTAGCCAGCAAAACTATATGGTTTCCCCTGCTCTTCCTTCAACTCAAGAGAGAGGGGCAAAGTGTCATCCCTACAGTTGTGCTAGACCACACATCTTCAACCCTTTCAGACCCAGGACCCACTTTAAACCCAAACATGCCTTTGGAGGCCTATTTCTTAATCTTTTGCCATATATTTGTTTGGTGGTAGTGCTCCTGCTATGACCCACCTCGGATCACGTCACAACCCACCAGTTGAAGAGCAGTGTGATAGAGAAGCTATTGCCTTCAGAGGGACTCTACTTCTTGAAGTCACTGCTTTCAAAACTCCAGTGGCACTATAGGCATGATCTGACCACCTTTTTTCAGAGCTTGTGAGCGTTGTGCTTGCATTCGCACTGGGCTTTTGAAGCACTCTGAAGCAGAAGAGGAGTTTGGATTTGATATCCCGCTTTATCACTACCCAAAGGAGTCTCAAAGCGGCTAACAATCTCCTTTCCCTTCCTCCCCCACAACAAACACTCTGTGAGGTGAGTGGGGCTGAGAGTCTTCAGAGAAGTGTGACTAGCCCAAGGTCACCCAACAGCTGCATGTGGAGGAGTGGAGACGCGAATCCGGTTCCCCAGATTATGAGTCTACCGCTCTTAACCACTACACCACACAGGCTCTCTTAGAAGCCTGAGCATTCTGAAGCCCATGGTAAGGTCAAAGACACTCATCTCTCACTTTGTGCTTTTGTTAATACATAGACTCACTTCTGGGGAACCCATTTGTGGACTCCTGTTTAACTTAGTAGTGATTGTATCAGCCAAGGTTTTTCTAGCAAATCGGTTTTCCAATATAAGCTCCAACCAGCAAAAAAAACTTAAGGGGGAAATTTTCATTCTTCATGTACTAGCTACATATTAAATGAACTAGGGATGAGCAGCACAAACTTACTCTGTGTGCTTGGGCAATTGGTTGAGCCACTGGCAGCCAGAGGCTAGATCCAGTGGGCTACCAGCTGGTCAATCCTGCTGCGGGAAACAGACTATATCAAAAACACAAATCTATTGCGTTATAATCCTAGTAGTCAAATCTAGTTTCATCTTGGAAAATCACTGCCCAAAATGTGCACTGGCAAAAATCCATCTTCGATTATGTGGCTTGAATAATTTTAGATTGCCAAGAAAATGCTCACTTGTAGCCTGATTCAAGTGTAAATTTCTCAGAAATAATGGGGAAAGATGGAATTAAGAATGGTGTGTTCAAGATCAAAATTAAATCAGTACATTTTTGGTGCCATACTCAAAGGTCCCTGATGCAAGTAAAATCTAACTAAACCAGCAATTTAAGACTGAAGGCACCTGAAATTATAACTAACCTAAAGGTGGAATTTTCACACAAAACTCTGTCAGAAGAAGTTACAGTTGTCCAATGTCTACACTATTTTATAAAACATGTAAGAAATAAAACTTTTTTTAAAAAAAGACACTTTCATGAAGTACTAAATTTCAAACAATGCTTTATAAAACTTTGGTTCACAGCTGAAAACTACACATGTCCTAAAAGATGGGCCAAGGTCTGTACAAAATAATTAACTACTTCTGGAAAATCCAAACATAGTAAGCATTTTTCAGACATAGCTATTGAAATTGAAAACACTGTAAATAAGAGTCAGACAACGTGAGAATGCCACACTGCTATAGTACACTCTAATCAACAGTCTATTTTCCATCATACTTTCCCTATACAAGACATTTCATGGTTCTCTTTACCCTTCCTGTCAATGGCTGCTCTCATCCATCAATTTCATTTAGAATTATACTATAGATCAATGCAGTTCAAGACCAGTGTGGCTCCTGTGAATGGTTGACTGCACATATATTCATTTAATAGAGCTCACACTATGACATGTATTGGCCAGCTGCATTTCCTCTCCACTTCAGCAGTTAATTTCATCAATAACTTATCTCATAGTCTGTTTCCCTTTTATCCAGAAAAAGAGACTGCTTTGTGCCAAGTCAGCTTTCAATAGTGATCACTACAGCAAAACCTAAACAATAAAACGTCCTCCTATCCAGGCATTTTGAAATAATTATTTAGCACTATTGGCAAGACTTTTCAGTGTACGAAGACATACTAATTCTTAAGTTTGGATAATGAAAGTTCAAAAGTACTGTATAAAAATTAAACAGACAACAGCAAAGAACACATAAGAAATACGGTAACTAATTACAGTTAATTTGAATACTTTATTAATAATTTACATAGGCTGAGTTCACACATGATGCTGAGCCAAACAATGGCTTGGCATGAAGGAGCAAATATGCAGGTTCCTGGAGAAAAGCCGCTCATGGTCATTTTGTCCCTCCTGCAGTTCTGCTGTATTCACATTGCTGTACGCCAAGCCATGGTTACATTTGAACCTGGGCTCATGGTTTAAGAAACCATGAGCAGTAAGCCATAGAACAAACCTTGACTACAACTCATGATTTGCCTGGAGCAAAACAAAACCACAAGCCTGGATTCAGATGTAATGCTAAGACAAAACATGGTTTAGCTCACAGAAGCACAAGCAGGCAGGCACAGAGAAAGAGCAAATATTTTCCCTTTGAGAAAGCCACTTCCGCATCACGCGGAGGTGGTGTTGTGGGCGTGGCCTGAGCGAACCCTCGTGATGGGGGCTGAGCGCTCAGCCCCCTCGCGAGATGGGAGTTCCCGCTTCCGTCATAACCGGGCCGACCAATAGGGTCGGCCGGGAGGCAGGGCTTCCCTTCTTTTAAATAAGCCAGAGGCGGGAATCTCAGCCTCTTCTGCCCCGGCTCTCAGCCCATTCGGTTCCCTTTGAGAACTCATGTTTGCTTGTTCTTGCTAAGGCATGGTTTGATAGTGTTATATGCGAACCAGGTCATAGTTTGCATACCACTTGCATCAACATACCGGTTGCCAAACTGAAACTGCAGTCATCCACAGCTGTGACAAATAAACAATTCCTTAAACTTTAGAAATGAGAGGTGAAAATAATTATATTTATTTATATTTATACTTATTTCTTTGTTTATAATCTCATCACTTTATTGGAACCACACTTTCAAACTTTTCTCTATGACTACAAGGGTTTAATTTTTAGTTTGATTTTTAACATAAAGGATCCAATACAGAAATAAACTAGAAGTAAAAGAAGAAGCTCCAAACCAATATTCGTTTTTTTGACTGTACATCTCTAGATGTACAGATCACTTAAGTGTTGCATAATTGGTGAAAATTGGAAGATATTAAGACTCTAGCATTAATTGTTGTCTAGAATTGATTTCTTTTGATATCATCAACTATGGCAACCCCCTGAGCTGCTTATCTTGGGTTTTGCTTGGGGAAAATGGTGTTATGGTAGAACTAGGACTACCCTAAGTGATCTCAGAAGGTGGTGCTGGGGTTATTGGCTTATGGGGTGTGTCAATGTTCCACCTTGTCTCCTATGCTTTTAACATCTACATAAAACCACTGGGGGAAGTAATCTGGTCTGGGCTAAAGTGTCATCAGTATGCAGATGACACTCAGTTCTATCTATTTTTAAAGACTTATATTCCACTCCTCATTACAGGTGGTCTTGGGGTGGGTCAAAACAAAATATAACACAATTAAAACAAAAACAAAATAGAATACACTTTAAAAACAGACACCACCCCTCATCCAAATAAGAATTAACCATACTCTGAACCCAATCAGTCAAACCCCCTCTGATAGATTTAATAAGTCAGGAGGGACAAGATTTGAGAGGGCATGCAGTTGGGCATATAGCTGCAAGCACCTTGTCCACATCAGCGGACTGTATAAGCTGAAATTAATACTGCAACACATCAATGACTGTGGTTCGGGGTATTTGACCCAGAGCTACATTAACTGCAGAGTCAAGCTTATTCTGAAGTCAAGTGTGTACCATTTTCATAATGTGTACCAGTTGGAAGGAAATTGCTGCTACTAATCCAAGCTTCACCAAGTCAGTCTAACTATAACAAAGCAGTACATAACTATAACAAAGCAGTACCTAACACATACAGTACACACTATATTTGGTCCATTCCGCCTATCATTTGGGGCAAATACTACACTGAGAGGCAGCCCTGTCTGATGTGCTGGACCTATGACCATGTGAAACAGCCCTGTGATAATCATGGAGGCCTCGAAGTCCTGACCTGGCCCAGTGGCATCCTCGGTATGGAAACAGAAGTCACTCAGGGCTATCTGGGGTTCTTCAACACATCAGAGACCACTATATTTGTCATTAGTACAGTCAATTATTCTACTATTCAAAGCTCAGAGAGGTTTACATGGGACTTCTGTTTGTCCTAAATCTAAGCAATGATGTTATCTGCATACACTTAATAACGCTGGATAATCATTGGGTGCTCCCAATCTACTCACTAGACCACTGCTATCTATACCAATCAGATCTCATCCTCCACTAATATGCACAGGCTTTGCAAATAAGTTCATCAGTAGCCTGTCTACTAAAATATGCATGAATTTACAAGAGAAAGTCAAGAGTTACATGACAGCCTCTCATTGCTGCTTCCCTTTACAAAATTTAATAGATCAAAGACCCATATTTATAAGACATTGCAAAATGAACCTTCCAAGATTTCCAATGATCAACTGACCTGCACATGCTGATCAAAAGCAGGGGTGGAGTAGGTGGTCTGTGTCAGTGCATTTTCATTCCCCCACTTCATCCTAGAGTCAGAGACATGGTGCAGCTAGCTAGCCATGCAGCTTATTTTACTTCCATCTGATATCTCCCAAGTGTGTGAACTACAGGAAGAATAAGGGGAGCGGATGGCACTGTGGTCTAAACCCTGAGCCTCTTGGGCTTGCTGATTGGAAGGTCGGCAGTTCGAATCTGCACGACAAGGTGAACTCCCATAGATCTGTCCCAGCTTCTGCGAATCTAGCAGTTCCAAAGCACACCAGTACAAGTAGATAAATAGGTACTGCTGCAGTGGGAAGGTAATTGGCGTTTCTGTGCACTCTGATTTCCATCACGGTGCTTTATGCGCCAGTAATGGTTTAGTCATGCTGGCCACATGACCCAGAAAGCTGTGGACAAACACCAGCTCCCTCGGCCTGAAGCTAGATGAGCACCACAACCCCATAGTCGCCTTTGGCTGGACTTAACCATCCAGGGGTCCTTTAACTTTTACAGGAAGAATTCAAGTCTGCCACTGAACCCAGAAAGATGAGTGATAAGCAGGGTTGCAAAGCAGCAAAAAGATATTGAGGGAAGAAAATGGAAGAATGGAAAAAAGAGGGTGTAAATAGGAAGCCACCTCCACAAACAGCAGAAATTTCTGTCAAAAATGTGTCTGTCAAAAAATGCTTGTGGATGCAGAGAGGGGTAGCATAATGCTCTGTCCCTTCCCTCCAGCCAATCTTGCCATGACTGGGAGGTCTACAAGGGCTGGGATTTTAGTCCTGTCAAAAGAAGTTATGGCTGATCCTATACAAGGCGAATTTCTCCCAAACTGGGATTCAAGGTATATGCTGGTCACCCTTCAAGTTGAAGGAGTCTTTTCCATATTGGCATTTTTTTTTTTTTGCTTTCCCTGCAGTTGTTTTTTAGATGATATTTCTACACTAGCCTTAAGTCATATTAAGAAAATAAAAGTCATATCCTTAGGAGATACAAGCCTATTCCACTTTCAGAATTTTTATCTTAAAGCAGGACTGACCATGCAGTTTTTGCTAAATATAGAATTATTTAGTATTAGCTGGGTAAGTCATTTGACTTGGGAATTAATGCGCAAGGCAGGATGTATAAGAAATAAAGAACATCTTATGAAAAACAGAAAGTTGCAGGCATTATTTTTATTCAAACTCACAGATAAGATACAATGTTAAACATTAATAAGAATAAATGATTTGCTCAGACAAAAGCTGAATATTTTGGAAGACTTCAATTAATAATTTTGCAATATTACAAACCAGCTGCAAATA
The DNA here is from genome assembly GCF_963506605.1 of Zootoca vivipara. Lineage (NCBI taxonomy): Eukaryota > Metazoa > Chordata > Lepidosauria > Squamata > Lacertidae > Zootoca > Zootoca vivipara. The sequence continues at coordinate 56,393,364 of NC_083283.1, read as the reverse complement.
AACACAAGGAGAGGTGAATATATATGTAAAACTTCAATTAAAATGGGGGGCCCAAGCCCAAGCTAGATAAAGAGTTGTTTTGTCTTGTGTTGTATCTAAGGTAAAATTATGTACCTAAGGTAAAATTATGCTCTCATTTTCTTTTTTTATTAAAGCTATAACAATGATGCTTTAAATAAATTATTCAGAAAGCCTCAAATTTTCAACATGATGCAACTGAGTAAGATTTGATTTACTTTTTTAAAAAAAGAATGAGATTATGCTAACATGTTCTCCTTTTACGCCACTGTGCAGCTAAGACTGTATAAATAGAAGCTATTCTGTCTGTATTCTCTCTCAAGTGTTGTGTCTGATAAATTTTTCACAAATGAGAACATTAGCTACAACTAATGCCAGTTAAGCCTCACCAAAACTGAATTATTAAATCTTCTTGCCTATATCCTGTTACAGACTTCTTATGAATACTTGATTTTATTTTGTATAATTGACAAGACTTGTCAGGAAAGGGTGGTTTTAATGGCAATCAAATTAAGATCAACTGGTATAAGTGTCACAATGAAGAGTCTGTGTCAAGTGCTGAAGAATTAATTGATGGGTTATTGAGAAACAAGGCTTGTGAAGCTGTCATAAACTGTTGTAATATTAGCAACCTGCTTGCTATGAGTCAGAAACTAAGAGCCCTGGGTTTTATGTCTACACAGAACAAAAGTTTATTTTAAATCATTTATATCACTATATTGCAGGAACATTTTAAGCAGCTGACAAGCTGAAGAGCACCACTGAGTTGACATGTTGGTGGTACGGAGCTTCATTTACTATATTCAGAAGGAAAGTTCAGCTTTGATAGCTTGAGGTAAAAAGAAACTGTAATATATGACAAATATTTATGCCATAATGTTGTCACACTTGGGACACAGGGGAAAACATATTGACATTTATAAGAGATTGATGAAAATTAGTTCTAAAGCATTAATTTTTCCTAATACCACTGAAAGAACTATGTTCACTCAGGAGATATTTGATCTGAATTAAGAAACTGATGAAGCAATTGATTAATTGGAATTTAAGCCATCAGTCACTGGATCCATCAACAGAATCATTTACATTCTGAACAATCAGCTTATGGTCCAATAGGATACCATGTATTAATACACAGTCAATATGATACCCCTGAACTCATCACAATTCCTTATTGACAAGCACACAGATGCTTTTAATCCAAGCTTGATCACGCTGCATATATTTTAGGGGTCTTATATTGACTCTGTACGTTTTAGGAATTTTTATTTTATTAAATACATTACAGAATTATTTTGCATTCACTGAGCATCATCCAGAGAAAAGGAGATATTTAAAGCATCTGCCCACGTTCTGAAATTCTAATTATACAATTCAAATCCTCTTTAGAAGTAGAAGCACATCCCAAACCTTCCTTTTCTTGAAACATTTAAAAAATCAAAAGGGTTAAAGCAAGCAAAAACATCATGTGCAAGCAATGAATTCATTTTGAAATTATATCCCATTTTTGAGATTCACTGAAATTAGGACAATTGTGATAGACATAATACTAGCTAGTTTAAATTTAAATACTGGAACTAATCAGAGTTGGAAGGGACCACAAGAGTCATCTAGTCCAACCCCCTGCAAAGCAGGAATCTTTCAACCAATGTGGGGCTTAAACCCACAACCCTGAAATTAAGAGTCTTGTGCTCTGCCATCTGAGCTATACCTCCTCTTGGTGACAGCATGGACTTGGATAGCTTGGCACTGGAAGATTTCCAATGTCTTACACTAAAATAAATTTATAACAAAGTATGGGAAATAGCCCTTGTAGAGAAGCTGAGGCAGCAGTTACGAATGGCAAGAGGGCAGGAAGGAATGGACTCAGACTGGAGGAGCTTCATAACCTACACTAAGAAGGAAGATATTGGGCAACATCATTTCAGAATATCTGGCCTCTGCCACTAATATGGTTTTTGTGTGTAAAACTAAGTAAATAAATACATAAGAAATGAGACATATATGCATCCTTGTTACATGAAAGCTGAAATCCTAAGCGCACTTACTAGGAAGTAAGTACCACTGAACTCTGTGAGATTTAACTGAGTAACTTTTAGGATTGTACTGTAAATCTCACTAACTGTTGCCAACAGTATTTCAGAATATCTGGCCTCTATTATTCTTTCAGTCTAGATTTAACCTGCCGTTTTATTTACTTTTCTACCCTCAAAATGGTTTGTAACTGTATTCATCTCTGTGACCACTATTTCCACATGATGTTGTTTAGTCGTTTAGTCGTGTCCGACTCTTCGTGACCCCATGGACCATAGCACGCCAGGCACTCCTGTCTTGCACTGCCTCCCGCAGTTTGGTCAAACTCATGTTGGTAGCTTCGAGAACACTGTCCAACCATCTTGTCCTCTGTCGTCCCCTTCTCCTAGTACCCTCAATCTTTCCCAACATCAGGGTCTTTTCCAAGGATTCTTCTCTTCTCATGAGGTGGCCAAAGTATTGGAGCCTCAGCTTCACGATCTGTCCTTCCAGGGAGCACTCAGGGCTGATTTCCTTCAGAATGGATAGGTTTGATCTTCTTGCAGTCCATGGGACTCTCAAGAGTCTCCTCCAGCACCATAATTCAAAAGCATCAATTCTTCGGCGATCAGCCTTCTTTATGGTCCAGCTCTCACTTCCATACATCACTACTGGGAAAACCATAGCTTTAACTATACGGACCTTTGTCGACAAGGTGATGTCTCTGCTTTTTAAGATGCTGTCTAGGTTTGTCATTGCTTTTCTCCCAAGAAGCAGGCGTCTTTTAATTTCGTGACTGCTGTCACCATCTGCAGTGATCAAGGAGCCCAAGAAAGTAAAATCTCTCACTGCCTCCATTTCTTCCCCTTCTATTTCCACATGATCTCTAGAGGCAATACTTGACATATTGTTATCTGGTGATGCTGGAGCCCAAACCTAGAAAACTTTGTGTGCAAAATGTGCAATATACCACAGACCAATGACTCTCCCTGTATAGTCCCCAGAAAATTTGTGTTGACCAACACTATATTAAGAACTGCTTTAAGTGAGGCTCTTAAACCAGGTGTATGCCAACATAATTCCTTTAGTTCATACAAGCCTACTTTACTACTGAGATGAGTTTATACTTAGCACTCATGTGCAGCTCATACATTCACCTGATATATAAAGTACATTAACAACTTTAATGATTCTTAGACCACCGCTACCAGTAATAATTTTCCTTAACAAAGCGCTAAACAAAACTCCACTTTAAAGAAATGTAATATGTGAGTAAAAGCATAGATTGAACCCTCTCGAGCAATTTGGAGTCCTCTCAAGGGAAGAAGGGGGACGCGGGTGGCGCTGTGGGTTAAACCACAGAGCCTAGGGCTTGCCAATCAGAAGGTCAGCGGTTCAAATCCCCGTGACAGGGTGAGCTCCCATTGCTCGGTCCCAGCTCCTGCCAACCTAGCAGTTCAAAAGCACATCAAAGTGCAAGTAGATAAATAGGTACTGCTCTGGCGGGAAGGTAAACGGCGTTTCCGTGCACTGCTCTGGTTCGCCAGCAGCAGCTTTGTCATGCTGGCCACATGACCTGGAAGCTGTACGCCAGCTCCCTTGGCCAGTAACGCGAGATGAGCGCCGCAACCCCAGAGTCGGTCACGACTGGACCTAATGGTCAGGGGTCCCTTTACCTTTACCAAGGGATGAAGAGGAGGCAGCCGTATTGCATTAATGGAAGTCTGTTCTGTTCACGAATGGACATCACTGGATATCCACTCTACCCTCCTCTCTCTGTGCCCTTTCCGAATCTGCCCCAGGGGTTGGGGGAACCCCTCTGGAACAAATTTAGGGGATGTGCAAGCAGAAGAGAGGGGGGAAAGTTCCATTATGCCAGTTGAACTCATTGTACTGACAAAATGATTTAGCTGGATTTTACCCATACTTATTTAGCACTGACACCCTGGGCTCCTTTGAGCGGAAGGGCTGAATATAAATTTAAATAATAGATAAATATAGCGTTTGAGCATTCAAAACATTGTATATATAGGTTGGTATTTAAGTGGCAGTTGTGATGTTTCGCCTTAACAGTGGAAGTCCCTGCATTGCCAAAATACCCCTCCCCTCCCCTCCCCACCCTCAGCCCCACCCCTGCATTGCCAAAATACCCCTGCCCCTCACCCTACCCTCAGGTCCAATAAATACCTTATGAAGTGCCACCAGCAGTCAGAAAAAATGCACACCTCTGCATTATGGCCCTTATTCTTGTATAAATCTTGCAACATCTCTAGAATGTGGGTGCAAGACACCCCCATATTGCAGCTGAAGGGCTGAGCCTGATAAAAATTAACTTGCCTAAGACCACTTTGCAATTCATAACGGGGGCAAGCTTTAAACCAAGGATTGTTTTTCCTTTTCAGCTCAGTCTTGGCCACTACACTACACCAGCTCTTTAAGTATTAGCATATTAAGTATATTATTAGTATACTTTGTATTAATGCTATTATTCCACTTGAGTTTATGTATAAAACAATAGGTGGAACACATAAAAGCAATATTATTCAGTTGCTTGAGATAGGTGTCAAAACATTGCTAGCCTGAGTTAAATCAAATGTTAAAACTGGAATAGGAGCTGAGATACGGGAACAGATTAAAGTAGTTTGGACAGATTGTTGGCAGTCACTCATGCCCTGAAGATAAAAGTTTATTTGGCCGTATGTGCAAAACTTCACTATAGTCATTTGTCATTCTCTGTAGCAATACATTTCCCAAACTTTCTTTCGTTTCAAGACAGGTAGGTTTTAAAATGTATGGTTTCTAAACATAATAGATATTTCCAGAACACGTGCCACAACTATTACAGCCTTATTATTCTGTAGCAGTGCTTAGAAAGAGATAGGAGGTGACACTTGAGTTGAACAGCTGAATTCCAAAGTGATACCACATTTTCTGTGCAATTTCAGAGGTTCAAAGTGTCAAACATCCTTGTGCAAAAAGCCACAAAACACTTATCTGTAATTAATTATAATGTATAAATGCACAGAACAACTAAGTAACATTTTTAATGAAATGTAACAGGTCTTCTTTCGGGTTACCTGCTATAGTACTTAACATAATTCTGTAATTTCTACAAAAAATTGGAGGCATAGCCAGTAATATAAATTCAGCACTGCCGTTAATTTGAGAAGGCATAATCTAAGAAGACATAACTAACTACCCAGAATATATAAAAAGCAAAAGTAGTTATATTGGTCCATAACAACTCCCACCCCCAGCACCACAATCCACAGGTGGGCAATATCATACAGATACCTGTTAAGTGTAAAAACACAGGAACACACTCACCACCACCAGCACAGTCATGATGAGGAGGAAGTAAGCAAGCTTCAGCTTCCACTTTGAATTTTACTAAATTCTACCAGAATTTTTTCATTCTTTTTAATTTTTGTAGAATCACTTTTAATTATACCAAAATTAACCAGTTAGTCAGTTTAGATGACGCCTTCTTAAAAATATATATGTTTAAGCAAGCTCACCCAGATATGCAATTTTGAAATTTAAAAATTGCTGATTTTAGTTATATTTTGATAATTTTTGTCAAAATGTTTTAATGTTTGATTTTATCTGTATTTTAAATGAGGATCTTATGTGCAAACTTCATAGAGATTTTTGTCAATTAAGCAGGGTATAAATCTTGGTTAAATAAAAATAAATAAAACAATGACGCAACAATGTGTGGTTAAGTGATAGCTTCTAAACTACTCCTCGCAGCTGTACTAGAAGCATAGCTGCCAAGTTTTCGCTTTTCTCGCGAGGAAGCCTATTCAGCATAAGGGAAAATCCCTGTAAAAAAGGGATAACTTGGCAGCTATGACTAGAAGAGAGGGGAGGGATGAGCATATTAGCCAAGGTTAATTCACTATGGCTCAGCATAACATCTAAACACAGCCACTATATGAATTTATCACATCAATGTAATATACTAACAGTGTAATTTTATGTATATTTACTCAGAAGTGTCATTGATTTTAATGGGGTTACTCCATAGGAAGCATTAAGACTGCAGTGTAAGACTAGAATTCAGAGCACTACAAACTAAAAGAGCAATATCTGTTGCACAGTTCCACAAGTAAACAACCAGCTTTTGTATAATTTGTATGCACTAGAGATGGAGGAAACGACAAGAGTCCCAAGTTAAGCCGATGGACAAGATTGCCAACTACCAGGGCACCCGCCAATTCCTGCTAGGATACCACCACAGTAGTAGAGCTAAAACAGAGGTCTGGCTCTATTGCCAAGATAAAGGAGACATCAGCTCCTACCACAGGCATCCCCAAACTGTGGCCCTCCAGATGTTTTGGACTACAATACCCATCTTCCCCGACCACTGGTCCTGTTAGCTAGGGATCATGGGAGTTGTAGGCCAAAACATCTGGAGGGCCACAGTTTGGGGATGCCTGCCCTACCATGAAGGGACAGGGAGTGTGGTCAAGCAGAGTTCCAACAAAGCCTGTAGCCACTAGTTCAGGAGTCAGCAAACTTTTTCAGCCGGGGGCTGGTCCACTATCCCTCAGACCTTGTGGGAGGCCGGACTATATTTTGGAAAGCGGAAAAAAATGAACGAATTCCTATGCCCCACAAATAACCCAGAGTTGCATTTTAAATAAAAGGACACATTCTACTCATTTAAAAACACGCTGATTTTCCGGACCGTCGGGAAATCGGGCCGGATTTAGAAGCCGATTGGGCTGCATCTGGCCACTGGGCCTTAGTTTGCCTACCCATGCACTAGTTCATAAGCCAGCCAGTCACAAACAATGAGCATCAGTTCCCAAACAAGATGGGTTGGGTGCGGGGGAAGAGATGATAATGGCCTCACAGGCCCTTCCATCTTAAATCTAAGAAAAAAGCTAGCATGGCAGCAGCAAAGAGTTGGATGTGGCAACTCCACCCCACCACATGTAGCTAAATTGTGCATTGTCTGTGATAGGGGTTACATATCAGTTCAGGAAAGACTACTTGGGCACTATTTTCTCCCTGCCAGGTTTGCTGCCTTGTACAAATACATAGCTTCTACACAAATAGAATCATGATCCTCTCAAAAGCTATATAAATTCTTATTATTTTAGATCAGGTGTTCCTATCTACTTAAAAAAAAAAGCAGAACTACAAAATCAATCCAACAGAATCCATTTGAAAGTAGCCATAACATAAACTTTCAGTTACTATAATCACTAGTGTATATCCTTCACAAAGCATCCACGGAACAATACCAGAAAATATCAACATACCTGTTTTTTCTGAAGTTCTCAGAAACACCATGTCAGATGGAATTCGCTGATTCTGTTAGGGGGGAAGTACAGCATGTTTGTTATATATATGTGTGTGTGTATATATAGAGAGAGAGGGGGGGTGGCATTTAATTCTAAGGGTCGAATCCCATATAGTCATTGTGTTCATGGAACAGAATTTCCCCCTCCTCCGTGTACCCCTGAATCCACCCAAATCTGCTCCAGAAACATAATGACTTGGTTTTCAACAAATACATTCTTTATTTACACAAGCTAGTAATATTTCAATAAACAGCAGTTCTTTAAATGAAGTACTTATTTATTTATTTTTAAGTGCAGCACAAGAAAAGTTTGGGGGCCAAAGGGATGTGAGCTTGCTTACACAAATCCTTTTGCCTCTAAAGCCATCACTGGGCCCTGCACTAGGCTGAATTGAAGCAAACAACTGTAGCTCAGTAACCATCTGACAATCACATTTCTAACCTGGCTGGCTGGGGGCTAGGGCATTAATTTTTACTGCACACACACACTCTCTTTCAGTGTGTGTGTGTGTGTGTGTGTGTGTGTGTGTGTGTGTGTGTGTGTATGATATTAGCAAACTTAAACCATCACTTTTTGGTCTACATATCCCTTAACAATTATAATGTCAATTGTTCAATGGTGTTTCAATTCTCTTCCCCTTCTTTTCATTTTTTTAAACTGGTATGTTTAACTTGCTAAACTATCAAAATGCTAAAGTGAACTGGGGTTGATTTTGTCCTCAGCAAATAGGATAAAGGAACCGTTAGCATTTTGCCCATATCACAAGATCCGTAGTTACAAATAGCAGACATTAAGTGCAGTAAAGATCAAAATGGCGGCACTAGTTTACGCTATCACTTTTCCTCCAACAGCCTTTAAGAATCAGGCATTTTAGACTGAGAACCCCCTCTACAGTGTCTTTGATCTCTGATCAAATAAATAGTCTTGCATTGTTGCTTTAAACTATGTGTGTACACACACACAAACAAAATGATGGGAAACGCAAACCTTTAATATTCTACAGAGAAATAACAGAAGAGCCTACTCCAACATCTAAGAAAAGCAAATGACGCGAGAATGAGTGTAGAATCTCATTTCACTCCGTCAATTTTTTTTTAATGCTGAAATTTCATTGCATATTTTAAAATGGTCCAGATGCTTCCTATATTGAGCAAAAAGTCTTTTTATATAGTAAGGTGGAAAGAGAGGGTACAGAAAAAATATAAATCTTACTGAAGAACATGAACTATATTGTATATTCAATACTTGTGAACCTACTATCTGCAAAACTGAGAGGAGAGGCAAAAGGCAACTTCAGAAGTCAATAAATCATTCCTTAAATGACAAACATAAAATCAGATGTGCTGTCTTTATATAGATTAACTATACATCTTTACAACTTCTCTTTTAATGTTGACATAAACCTTTTAGTCACATCTCAGGTTACTAGCGTTATCCTTTAAAACTGTTGCCCGTTAACAAGCTGAAGCTTTGACAAAAACGCAGCTCTCTCACACACCACCAGACATAATTAATCTTACCATCCTCATTACAATGGCAGGATACCAATAAAAACAAGTTCTCATATTTGTCAGTTATGAGTTCCAATTATTTGTCTTTGTAACAAAAGTAAATATTTGAAATTATAAAATACTTTATACTGACAACAAGGGTTGAAAAATATCTACTTTAGATTTGCTAAAATGAAATAAATAAAACAAACCCTACCAATTTACTCCAATTAATTATTTGCGAGTATATCCAGCTGCAACATGGCTGGAGCTATGCAAGTGTGGACCCAATTGCCCTGATCACCCTTGGACAGGAGATCACTGCAAGCCTTATGTAATAACACGGCATTATCAAGATTTTAAATGTGTTCTCTTGAATCCTTTGTTCAGGGCTTTGGTTGACATCCAGCAGTGCCTGTATGTCTGCAATGGGCTTCTGACTGTGCAACAGGACTTTCTCTTTTTCCGTTTTCCCCTACAGCCTCACTGTGCACCTTAAAAATCTGCTTTGGAAGGTTGGTGGACCTTCTAGAGCAGATGGGGGACAGGCTGCTGGCATAACATTAGATAATGCCCATTAACTACCTATTCTGCTTGAAACCTGCTCTGTGACAGGAAATTATAGAAAAAGCAAAAACGATAAATGTATACTTTAAGAGTGCTTTTGTGTGTGTGTGTGTGTGTGTCCAATCTAAAAAATATTTTAAAGTACCAACCTTTTCCACTATGATGAGATCGCCAACTTGAATGTCTGAGCTTTTAACTTGCACTTTACCTTTAAATAAATAAAAAATAAGTCAACATAAGCAATAATCAATAAATCACAGACACATTTTACTCCTATGATGACTTCTGTGGGAGTTTTTTAATCAAATAAATGTTTTTAAAAACCATTAAGAAGCTTACTTAAATACAACTAGCTTTAAAATAACTGTAACATTAATATAGAATTAAATCTCTTGGAGAAATTTTGGAAGAATGATTTGAAATTTACTGCACGCTATTCACTGAAAGAGAACTATATGAAAATGATTCATAGATAGTATTTAACTCAGAGTCGATTGGCTAAAATGTACAATGTGGAATCGGATTTGTGTTTGGAAATGTAAAGAAGTAGAAGGAACATTTTTTCATATGGGGTGGGCAAGCAAAAATGTAAAAGCATATTGGGAAATGATATATAATGAGATGAAAAAAAATATTCAAAACAAAATCCCCACCCCCCAAAAAAAGCCTTCATGGGCCATATCTGACAGGTAGGCCCAAGTAAATTATGATGCCAAGTAGAACAGATCTCACCTAAAATCAGCATTTGGTGCCAAACACAAACCCGAACAACTAAACCCACTGATTTCCAGCAAAATCAGTTCCACTCGGGAATTCTGATGGAACCGTGAGATGAAAAAACAATTTGGCACTTGAAATTAATTTTCTTCTGCAAAAAAGCAGTTCTGTAGTTGATGCAATGGCCATTAACACCAAGAAAACATACCCTTATTCTTCAATAATTAATTAAGATAAATTATAGTAAACGTAGCATTACTCTGAGTGTCACAAGAAAGTCAGGTGAGTTAAACATTTAAATGAGAAACACCTATTAATACCTATTAATATGGGAAGCCTTGAAATTCATCTTCCTATCTGAAAACCTAAATTTGGCATCCAGAACACAGCTGACACCCAAACTTATCTCAGATATTATTTATTCGCAATCATCCTGTGAACATCTTGCATGTCTACAACCTTTGCTTGATTACAAAGTATCATGCACTTAATGCATGTATCCCAATTCTAAATACTTGTCTTTTTACTAAATAAGTACTGTACCATAGTGGATGGACCCCATCTCCACTTCTGTGAAGTATTGCTCATTGTGGGGTGATAGCACTTAATCCCCTCGTGATGTTGGTCTCTTGATTTATTCTCAGAATATGCCTTCCTGCCCCAAAATTCTAATTTCTCACAACACGGTAAGCGTTGTTGTTATGAGAGTGAAACTTCTGTTTTACTAAAAAGCTTCAGTAAAATCATATATTATCAAACTGCTGCTCTGAAGTACAGAATGTGTAAATTTATCCTTCATAGCATAGTGCACTTTTTATGAATGCGGTAACAGGGACAGTTGTTTCCAATGCAAATGTACAAATTCAGGTAAGTTTTACCCTATGCCCACTTGTTTGCAGGGGGGCTGGTAGAACATACTTCAGCAATAAAAACGATAATTTAAAACCTTAAGATGTCTATAAACAATTCTCCTTTGACTATTAGAACCAGTAGTCATTTGATAACATTTCAGAAAACATACAAATTATATAATATTGCAACTTTGGAAAGACAATTTGAGAAAAACATCAAATGCTATTCATTGAATAAATTATTTTTGCAAACTATTTTTTCCTTCTAAACACATCTCACTAGCTAAAAACACTCTTCACCATCTGTGTAATTGCCAATAAAAAAGTCCAAAGCTGTCAGAAGTGACTGCATATTGAAGCTTTATAGTCCACCAAGGCGCAAGCCTTTGCCTAAAGCCGTATTGTGGAACTAGAACACAATTAAGTGTCTATCATAATTCATTACACTTGAATGGCTCAAGAAGATTGCAGTGGAGTTAAATAAATATAATCCTAGTCTATGAATGCCAACAAAAGATGTCCACAAAAAAGGTAAGCAAAATTATGCAAATGCTGTAGTAGAAAGAATGTTAAGCCTCCTTTCAACATTTCTCTTCAACATACTGTCTCTGTTTTGGTTAGTTATCCTGGTTCAAGTAAATAAATAAAAATTCCAATGTGCTTAGTCAAAAAAGCTAAACCTCCGGTTGTTTTCAAATCTGCATCCTGTCCTTCCAACTCACAACAAAATGATCAAGGAGATTCACATAAAAAGAAGGTGACAATTTTCTAAAACAAGCTGTTATAGTCATGCAAAGCTCTGAAATTTTGGGTCAAGAAATTGAAGCACTGGGAGATCAATAGAGGAATTAGGACAGGAGCAAACAGAAAGCAGTACTGGGTGAGAAACTGACCAGGTACTGAAGAATAATAAACCGACAAAGTGCTCTTAGCCAAGAAACGTCAGTAACTGTGACAACTGTCAAATTTTAGAGATGCAAAAGCATAGTGTCACTCAGAGGCGGAGATATTAATAGTCATGCCATTGTAGCAAGGATATTCGAGTCCAAATGATTTTGGAATCTAGGACACTCATTTTGCAGGTTTAGTAAATAACTATACAATTGATCCCAGAATAATGGACCACATGACTGTAAACTCTTGGGTGGGATATATGTACCTGTCAGTAATAGGTCTGAAGGCAGTCCTGTTTAGGGAGGCTTTTAATGTTTAATAGATTATTTTATTTCATTTTTCTGTTGGAAGCTGCCCAGAGTGGCTGGGGAAACCCAGCCAGATGGGCGGGGTATAAATAATAAATTTATTATTATTATTATTATTATTATTATTATTATTATTATTATTATTATAGCTATATTTCCATTTTAATCAGAAGAGCCATGGCAACAGTACTAAGACTGTTCAAAGAAGTTACTGTACAGTACTGCTTAATGCTGTAACTATAAAATAGCTATATTGATCTATGATTCTTTGTGAAACCTATAGCTGGTACAGCATATACTAAATGCCCATTAATTACAATACTACCTATACGCACAGCTGTCAAGTTTTCTCGCGAGGAGGCCTATTCAGCATAAGGGAATTTCCCTTAAAAAAAGGGAGAACTTGACAGCTGTGCCTATACGACGTGGGGGAATGTTGAAGTTTCGTATTAAAGACAGCCATAAGGAGCACCTTCCAACATACAAGCTCCCCCTGCAGTAGCTGCATTCCAACATAACAATAAGCTGAGAACCTTGGTTTAATAAACCATCCTGTGTATGAGCTGATGCACCTGGTCCAATCACACCCACTTTGATCTTCCCTTCATGCAGATGAATATACAAACCACAAAGAGAATAGCTTAGCATTCTGTCTGAACTGGAACAAATGACGTGTTTCACCATGACAAGCCATGAGAACTAGCCAGCCTTAAACCAAGAGTTGCTTGTTTATGAATCTTAATTGTTAGGGAGAAACAAACCACAATCCTGGGTTTGGACATAATGTTAAGCTACTCCCTTGCCTGTTTGCTTACCTGCTTGTGCAACCAGGAGTAGTAAGGCTCCATGTACAAGCATGCAGGTAATACACAGTAAGGTCTATAAAGCCAAGTTTCTTGGCTCATTGGTACATGCAAACACGGTCACTGAGGAAATGCTGTCCATGCTACATCTGTCCAAGGTCAGACAGACATCACTAGATTTCACCCAATACCCTTAGTAAGAACAGCGTGCACACAAATGAGCTGGGAATTGGGAAAACATACTTCTGCTGGTTTTCTCCAGAAACATGATCAGGATGGAACTCTCATCATCAACAAACTTGCTCAGTTCAGATGCACAACAAAAGCACAAAGGGATTCTTGGGAGGTGGGACATAAATTTAATAACTAATAACAATAAATAATAACAATATTTATACGGGACTGATTGGGGGTAGAGGAGAAGAGAACTCGCAAGCATCTAGGCAAGGAGCGGAGAGGGGTTAATACTCTCTTTTCAAGGGTGGCATAAGTAAGGTAAAGGTAAAGGGACCCCTAACCATTAAGGGTGGCATAAGTAGAGGACTATAAAACATGAATTCCTGGCATTGCCTTTTAAGAACTAAGGCATGAACTCCCCTTGTTATGCATCATAAGATGATGAAAGTTTATGAAAGTTTTACAAAAGATGCCATTCCAGGGAGAACAAAGCTGTTTTTAAACAAGTGTGACCTTCCATTCCTTTGTACTCATTTGCAGTCATTCTTCCCTCCATCTGCTATTATTTCAGAACAAAGGAAAAGGGAATGCATCACCATTGCCAAGGCAACGGGACCAATGCACCCTGCCTTGCCATGCTTTGGTGAGTTGCACTGCTTGCCAGTACTATGTAGCAACTTTCACCCCAAACAAGTTATTGTCATACAGTGCTCCATGTGACTGGTTGGAATAGAAGGGGAAGAGAGGCTGAAAGTAATGTACAACAGATGGACAGAGTGCACATTTGGATACATATTTGACTCAGTATCCATAGCCACATTCTGCCCCTACTAGTCAAATGAGCACAACTGGGTTGTATAAGAGGGTGTTTTCCAACATGCAGAGAGGGAGAGCAAGCCTACATGAGTGTTCTACCCTGAACTGGCCCATTAGGAGCCACAAAATCCCCTGCAATACTAAACTATCCTTTGTGGAGATCACAAGGTTTTCAGAAAGTGGCTAAATGGTAATATAAAAATGAAGCAAGCCACAATTAAGAGATGATAGAAAATCTCTACATACAGAAAGAATACTCAATACATGGAGCCATGAAATAAAGAAAATAAGCAGTATAAGCTTCAACAAAAGGCATCGTTTAATGGAAATTTATAAGCAGGGTTTTAGTTAATAGTACTCATTTTTGTTTCAAAGACTAGCCATGGATTAATGCATATGGATGGTTTCAATGTATACATAACAGAGGGAAAATGGAATGTTAATTATTGTTATATTAAACACCAAATAAAAACTATTCAGCAGTTTTATCAAATATATTTGCTTATTCTTTGAGTAAGATCAACACAAGAGAGAAATGCATGCTGTATTTAACATAACCTTTTGCCTTTGATAGTTTCATCTTTGAAGAATCTAGTGCAGACATGCACAACCTTTGAGTTAAATGCAATCCATGATTCATACATTGTTTATTTCGGGTTATTATGCCAGCATTTTAAAAAGAATTTATATAGCACTCTTTAGAGAATTTTGGCATATGTATTTTATGTGTGATGAACTCATATTCTTATGACTTATTCAAGTGAAACTGATTAACATATAATTTTCATAAGTTATAGCTAGTGGTAGTCTTGCTAGCTTCCCTCAGTAAAATCTACTAGGCCAGCATAATTTGTGACCCACTGCACTGAATGAAACCCACCAACCATATATGGCAACCTTCTATTTGCTGCCTGCCTAGGATTACAAACACAGAGATTGTTAAACACCGAACAGGTCACAGTATATGCTAATAGGCTGTGTTTTTTTGGTTGGCCATAATTTGGAGGTCTTGTTTAAAGAAATAGTACTTCGCACAGACCAGAAAATATGAATGCTATTAATGATTCACAGGGGGAAAAAGTTTGCCAACCTCTTATTGTAAGCTTGCTATATAATTGAGAGTTCATTTCCTTGTCTCGTTGGTAACGACGAAATTCATCAACTGCCTCTCGTAGCACTGTGACAGCCAAAACAAATCCCTGTTTAAAATATAACAAACATTTCCCGAAATGGAAAATATTTCTATTAAAATCCACATATAAGAAAAGCAAGTGCTTTACATTTCATTTTAGTAGGACTGTTTGGAGTTTTGTTTTGTGTTTTCTTCCCTTTTGCCAAGGTCATGGTTATTCCAGAACAGCTGAGGAAAATTTGAGACATAGCCAATGATTTCTGGAAACATTTCCAAAACATGTGATGAAATTATTGAACAGGCTCTCATCACAAGAACAAAATATAGTACCCTCCACTCAAAGCTATTTTCAGATAAATTCACATCTAAAAGGCAATGGGTTCATATGCCAACAACAAACTGTGGGTGTGTAGCTGTGTTAACAGAGCTGGCAGGGCCAATGCACACTGGCACACATCCCCTCCTTTCCTGGTTCAATACATCATAGTTTCCCCTTCTTTAGTTTGTGCTTTAGTTTGTGCTTGCTCTGCAAATCAGGAGCAAACCCTGGTTTTCAATTCTTATTTAGAGAGCAAGCACAAACCAAAAATGACTTGCTTCAAACCAGGAAAGGAGGAAGGGCATTCCATGCTCAAGTGAGGGGAAAGCATATGACCCAAAGATTCAGGCACATAACACCATAGCATGGTTTTGATGTTACAGCTAAACCAACCCGTGGTCTTCAAGACATGAAGCTGAGGTGCATGATAAAAGCACATTTGCTTTTAAATAAAGGTTGAGATGTAACAAGAGAAGACTAATCTCCAAAACGAGTCTTTCTTTTTGCCTTGAAGATGGGTAACTTGACTTTGGTTAAAACTTACAATGAGCCAAAACTCAGTTATTTAGGAGTAGGTTCCATGGAATCAATTACTTCCAAAAATGTACTGAAACATTTGTTTTTTAACTGCATATAGTAGATCAGATATACCCAGCTTAGGGACTATGTGCCAAATGTAGACCTTGTAGCATTTTTTTCTGGAGTGGTTATAAAAAAGTTTGGCCAATTAAATATTAAATGTCTAATATCCTGGCTATAGCCGTATACTTCCAATGTTTTTAGACAGCATAGATAGGATGGTAGTTCTTAAATTATAGAACATACAAGTTGTACCTTTTTATTATAGATAAAAGTATAATTTTTTTTAAATGTGCTTACTTTTCCCAGACACACACAGGTCCATTTAACATGAGAGTCACATCTCTTTTGATCTGACTCAGTTCAGATGTAACACGTCATGATCTGTGAAGTGTTGTTAAAAGACCAGGAGTACCCCTGCCATTTCTCTCCTTTCCTCACAAGATCATATTCTCCTTTGCTCCTTTCTCATTCAAAATCCCCCACTAACTATGGTTAATGTTGCACAAAACCATAAATATCTGAAACTAAGTAGGCTTCAGCATCTGGTTCAAAGCCATGTGGTTTGACACTAACTCTGAAAAGAGAAGGGAGATCATTCAAGTGAGAAATGGGAGAAGCATGGAAATTAGAAGAATACTCCTGATCTCTTAACCATTAAGAAATAGAAAATGTTTCTTCTGCACTGAACATCTTTCATGTATGGTTGAGGCTAGTGTGGTGGAAGAGAGCCACAGAGCCGCCCCCCAAATCTGCTGTCAGGGGCTGGGATGGGACAATGGCAGAGCTGGGCTTCATGAACACACCAGTAGAGCCAATCCTGTGCTCTTGCCAGGAGATCCAACATCACTGCCACTGCTCTTTCCAGGTAAGCTGCCATGCCATCAGCATTAGGAGACAGTTCTATACAACCACACTGGCCACCACTGGTCATGTGCACACAAGCTTATAAAAGAAATATATATATATATAGTTGTATAGCATTTTTGATTACCAGAGGAGCCCAATAGGTGTAGAGGTAGCCTATTTTCAGCGCTGGTACGAACTGTGAGCAGGAGACTACGAGAAAATAAAGATTCAAGAAAAACTTGAATTGTTCATATAAAACCTAAAAGTGAAAGAAAAAGAAAAACCAGGAAATGGTGCTTTCAAAAACATTTCCAGTATGCAGAAACTTTATTTATGTAACAGGAACTTTAATCACAATTATACTCGATAATTGCTCCCCCCCCTTTTTTGAGTGCTGCTTTCAACATGGCTTGAACAATCTCTACTGTCACAGAAAAATCAATCAATAGTAACATGAATATTTAATGATGATGACTATTCCAATATAAAATATAAATTTCATCCACAATATAGGCATAATAGTCTCTAGCATTTATTGTAGCACTACAGAATGTTCATAAGACTAAACATGTATTATCTTAGCAATACATAGCAATACAACAAGCTTATAAGCAGAGTCCAAGCATGTAGAGGAGGGTATCCTTTACAGGAGCCCAGACACTGATAAGGGGTGCCCTGTAATTTAGCAACGGGGGGTAAGTGTTTGGTGGTTACTAATGGAATCAGTCAGCAAGCTAAGAATCGTTTTCAGGCTAGATATTTTGTTAAACAAAACTAGCACACGAGGAAGGTTGGGTGACCGTGTGAGCCATAGCATACTTTTATAGCTTTAGAAGTATAATTTCAAAATTAAAACAGAAGCATGCTGTGCATGTAGGAGAGGCCAATGCTACTCATCCTCAAAAAATGTTTGAGCTTATAAAAGATACTTCAGTTTTATCTCCATAATACAGATGGGGAACCCCTGACCATTAGGTCCAGTCGTGACCGACTCTGGGGTTGTGGCGCTCATCTCGCTCTATTGGCCAAGGGAGCCTGCGTACGGCGTACAGCTTCCAGGTCATGTGGCCAGCATGACAAAGCTGCTTCTGGCAAACCAGAGCAGTGCATAGAAATGCCATTTACCTTCCTGCCGGAGTAGTACCTATTTATCTACTTGCACTTTGAAGTGCTTTCGAACTGCTAGGTGGGCAGGAGCTGGGACCAAGTAACGGGAGCTCACCCCGTCGCGGGGATTCGAACCGCTGACCTTCTGATTGGCAAGCCCTAGGCTCTGTGGTTTAACCCACAGCGCCACCCGCGTCCCTTTTTTAGTGATTTGGTTATTGTTCTCTAAATTCATGGCCAAAATGAGGTGAGCTATAATAATAATAATAATAATAATAATAATAATAATAATAATAATTTATATAATTTATTATTTATACCCCGCCCATCTGGCCGGGTTCCCCCAGCCCCTCTGGGCGGCTTCCAACGAAACATTAAAATACAGAAATCCATCAAACATTAAAAGCTTCCCTAAACAGGGCTGCCTTGAGATGCCTTCTAAAGGTCTGGTAATTCAATAACAACTGTGATAAAAGAACAACTCCAGTATTGTCTAGCCATTAGGAACAAGAATAATGAATACAGAAAAGGAAAGTACATAACTTTCCAAAAAGAGTTATAAGAGGAAACAGTATGCATATAATCAAAGTGATACAAAATAGTTGCTCTGGATTGTACCATACAATAAAATCAGCATAATATAACCCAGGCATTCCCAAACTTTGGCCCTCCAGATGTTTTGGACTACAGTTCCCATCTTCCCCAACAACTGGCCCTGTTAGCTAGGGATCATGGGAGTTGAAGGCCAAAACATCTGGAGGGCCGCAGTTTGGGGATACCTGATATAACCTGTCACTCTACTATTATCCCTAGCTACTCTCCCTAAGGGGAAAATGTTAATATTGTAATTTATTTATGTTTAAATACATTTTCTTTTTTAACATGAAAATAAAGAATGTTACCCCAAAGTCTGCATGTGGGTAGAATGCAAACACGGTGCATTCAAATGTAAGCTCCAGACAAACCAACATATTATGGAAATTTCAATACAAGGAAATTCAATTGGTTTAGCAGTTATTACTGATTTACAAGAATGTGTACAAATGCTAAGAGGTACGCTAAGAAATACTGTGTTTATATTTACAATGAAACTTGATTATTCTGTTCTAGAATGTTTAAATTCTTATATAAATTAATCTCAGCAGGGTAACAATATTTCCTCCCTCACCACTAATTAATTTAAAATCCCAGTTAGTATCAATTAATAGCTCAGTAATTTGCATTCATACTAAAGCCAGAATAGGATTCCAACTGTGCAATTACAAAACGCTTTCAAACTATTCCATTTCCTAAGGAAAAGTTTAAGAAAAAATATTCCAAGACTAATAATGCATCTGGACTATGCTGTGCCAACAGGTGTTCACAAATCATGGCTGATCTTTGAAGGCATCAGGACTCTGCCTAAACCCCTGAAACACACATTGTGCATTTAACTACAGTAATCAATGTCTAAATGTATACTTAATGACCTTTAGGAAAACGTTCAGTGTAAATAGAGAAAATTTTGGTTTCATGCAATGAATATGAAAATATTTGTCTGCATGAAAGCAGTTGACATTAATACTCTGAAAAGAAAACACATTATGGAGTCCACATTATGGACTCACTTTTTTTCTTTTTAATAAAGAAGGGGTTATAAGTAATATCCATGCATGTGCCAGCTAGCTGAATAATGTTGGTGGGTTAGGGGGAGTGGAAGGAGAGAGGGGGGAAACCAATGCACAAGGTTTACAAAAATCTGCATTATTACTGAAATTAAGAATTGAAAGACGCAGCATTCTTGTCAACAAGTAACCAACAAGATAATTTATTACTGTGGAAAAAGGCACAGTATATAATGGCCTGTTTATTTCACACTCATTGAAACACCTCTCCCTCAAGAGTTACTTTTCAGTCAAATATTAAATTAGAAACTAACAAGGCTGGCTATCCAAAGAATCAATGCTAAAGTCATAGAATTTACTGAAATCAGTCAAAGAACAAAAAAATAAAGCCAAACTGTGCCCTTTTGTGATTTGCACAAAATGTATTACAACAAATTATTATTGTCAGTGTTGAAAAGAATTCTGCATCTTGAAAACCATAATAAGCCAAAAGAAAATCTGAAGAGACAGAACATTATTTTAAACTGGATTTAGTTAATACAGGGTTTTGTTATATGCCTATAAAACACATAATAGCCAACACCGTATAAAGGTTTCTTACATAAAAACAATTGCTACATTTATGGGTGTTTTTGTAATTTGTACCACTAGCCATACTGGGGAATTAACTTTCCAACCACTTATTCTGCATTTAAAGTCAACACTCTGCGAGGAACATTTCAACAGAGATGTGAAAAACAAAAAAACAAAAATAGGAGGTTGGTTTCCTTGTGAGCTCAAAATAAGGGAAAATATTTATCCCTCTCTCATTAATGCACAATTTAGTGCCACTATGGTAATACACAGCTTTAAAACTGCAAAAAGGCAATATTAACTCTTTTAAAATTCTTGGATAAGGAATGAATGAATGTGAGTAAAGAATATGTATATGGATTTTAGCCCTGCTTTGTTATTCACATTTTATACTTAATAGCCGATTAAAGATAAAGGTAAAGGGACCCCTGACCATTAGGTCCAGTCGTGACCGACTCTGGGGTTGCGGCACTCATCTCACATTATTGGCCGAGGGAGCTGGCGTACAGCTTCCAGGTCATGTGGCCAGCATGACAAAGCCGCTTCTGGCAAACCAGAGCAGCACACGGAAACGCCGTTTACCTTCTCGCTTGTAGCAGTACCTATTTATCTACTTGCACTTTGAGGTCCTTTCGAACTGCTAGGTTGGCAGGAGCTGGGACCAAGTAATGGGAGCTCACCCTGTCGCAGCGATTCGAACCGCCGACCTTCTGATCAGCAAGCCCTAGGCTCTGTGGTTTAACCCACAGCGCCACCTATGTCCCTTAGCCGATTACCAAATACTAAATACGTGTTCATATATAGCATTAATGTATACAAGCCACAAGTTTGCCCAATTAAAAAAATGAACACATGAAGCAATCTCACTTCTCTACACTTCACCCTTTGTGTTTTGCAAAAAAATTGTTAACGAGACAATCCTAAACAGGTCTACTCAGATGTCAATATTACTGAGGTCACAGGAGCTCACTTCCAAATAAAGTAGCATAGGATTGTAGCCTACAGACGGGTCTTTTTCTACTCTTGATTGTGTTTACTTCGACCTGAAGGTACATACAATGCAATGCAATGCTTCCAGCAAGGGAACAATTTGAAGTCAAGTTTATACAGCCTTCAAGAAGAAGAAGAGTTTGGATTTGATACCCGAAGGAGTCTCAAAATGGCTAACATTCTCCTTTCCCTTCCTCCCCCACAACAAACACTCTGTGAAGTGAGTGGGGCTGAGAGAAGTGTGACTAGCCCAAGGTCACCCAGCAGCTGCATGTGGAGGAGCGGAGACGCAAACCCGGTTTCCCAGATTCGAGTCTACCGCTCTTAACCACTACACCACACTGGCTCTCAAATCTGACACACATTTTACTAAGAGGTCATTTTACATGTACCTATCCTGAAGCATAAGATTAAAAATATTCATTAACAGGTATTTTAAATCACCCAAAACCTGTAGGACCAATCTAATAAAACTATTAGAACTATTTTTTGTCTTTGCTGGGAGATTTAATCATATGCTTATCTATCCTACTAAAATCAATGAAACATAAACATGCTTAACTTTGTCTGGATCCTGTCATAAAGTCATGTCTTAGAACTGGTGTGCCCAATGAGGCTAGCTTCCCCCACCCCATACACCTTGGAAGTCAGCAGATATCAGTTTGAAAAATTACAGTTAAGATGGGGTTTTTTTGGTATTTCCTCTTTCAGCTCACTAGCCTCCCATGCCAAGATTGGCCCTCCAACAGAAAACTTGGGAGGGGAAACATTTTTTTTAAGAAAATGTAAGGGGTAGGAGATGTGAGACCCAGGGGGTATGGAGAGAGAAAGGAAGAATGGAGCAGCCAATCAGATGGGGCAGGGTAAAAAAAGAAAAGAAAGGGAGTATGTGTCAGAGTATATGGGGTGAGTATAGTTGTTTCCTCCCATCTTTTCTGTGTGTCTCTTCCTTGCTTTGTTTCTCCTTTCTTCTCTGGGTTTCAATGTTTGTTTCCCCTCCCCAGGGTCTGGAGGTCTGTGTTTGCCTTTTTTCCTCCTAATCTCTGGGGGTCTGTCTGGGGCATTCCTCCTCACAGCTTGCATCCCTCTCAGCGCCCAAGAAACACATGCATGTAGTGGGAATGAGGAGAGGGCACTCCCTACAATTTGTGACAGTTCAAGCTCAGAATGGCAACTTTTTGAAAATTCCAGATGTGCCCACAGGCCCAGAAATAATATGGACCACTGCTTTAGAAGACTGACTATATTTATTGTTGGGCATTATCTGGTTGTGCTGTTTTATTGCTTTCCCCCAAATGTTTTATTGTGCCTTTGTTTTTGTTTAAAGAAAATATATACCTGTGATCTTTGGATGAAGGGTGGTAGACAAATAAAAACAATACCTAAAAAATAATTTGCCAGTCTCTATTCCTCACAGGTAATAATCACAGAACCCACTAATCACTTTAACCGACAAGCACATTTCTCAGTGGGAAAAGAGGAATGCCTGAACTTCAAATAAGCATTAAATGATTGCACAACTTATCATTCAAATTATTTGTTTTAAAATATTGTAAGACAGACAATTTATAAGGGACATAAACTAAGCCCACCTTTAAGGAATCATTAGTAGCCTTACCCCAGGTATAAATGTAAAGATATTGTATTTTTGATTTTTTATAGCATTTCTTGGATATTTTTCTTCACATTTTTCAGGACATCCAAGCCATACTGTGCGTGCTTTGAGTTCTTTCTTTCTCCGACAAATGTTTATGAGCCAATCACAGCAACTGCAAGGAAAAAGAAAGCTATGCTTTAATTGTCAGTATAGTATATTCAGCTTGCTAAAATGAAACCAGTGGTTCTTAAAGAAAGTAACTCAATGCAACTACTGCCTTAACCAAGTTGACTGAAAAGCAGTTCCTAAATTAAAGGGCACAAAGCTTGGTTTTTACTGAGTTCAGCAACAAACCTAGGGAAAGGATGTATTTTATCTCTGGCACTATTTTTCTAGGCTTTCCCTCCCCCATCCCATGCACTCCCAATAGCACCTCAAATATGCTTCAAAGGGCTCCTGACCTTCCAGGAAAGCTTCTCAGAGTGGGCTGCTGCCATCAGCAGAGGAAAGCTGAAATGCCACTGTATATATATGTGGCACTTTGCAATTCGGCCAGCAGCTATAGTGGACAGAGTATGCATTATAATTTTTTAAAGAACACCACAGGATCAAATGTAGCACCTATATGCTTATAAAAGCTGACCTGGTGGTCATAATCTATATAGAAAAGAACTGCTTTATGGCTTTGATGCAGCACTATAGATTTTAATATGTGAATTATTCAGTTTTGTCTGATTAATTTTAATTCTTAATAATACAACAACAGGAATTAAAGACTTTCAACATCTCTTTGTGCTTTCAATTACAAAACAGAATACCCTGTTTCTCCGAAAATAAGGCGTAGCCATAAAATAAGCCATAGCAGGATTTTTAAGCATTCAAGGAATATAAGCCATACCCCGAAAATAAGACATAGTGATAGGCGCAGCAGCAATGCTGGCCGCAGCAGGAGGAGGGGGAAAAATAGGACATCCCCTGAAAATA
The DNA here is from genome assembly GCF_963506605.1 of Zootoca vivipara. Classification (NCBI taxonomy): domain Eukaryota; kingdom Metazoa; phylum Chordata; class Lepidosauria; order Squamata; family Lacertidae; genus Zootoca; species Zootoca vivipara. Next base: position 56,369,661 of record NC_083283.1, on the reverse strand, counting down.
AGCCATAGTGTGTTTCTTTGAGGAAAAATAAATATAAGATGGTGTCTTATTTTCGGAGAAACACGGTAGTTTGAGTGAAGAATCGTTCATGAATTGAAAGGCTGACTCGGGTAACAACTATTCCTCCCCTCTTAGGCAGGTGCCAAAATCTTCGTCAGCTTAGCAAACAAATTACATATGTTTGAACAAAGTTTGGCACTGCTAAACAGTGGTGATGCCTGTGATAAAGGACTGATTGGCACCTAGAGATAAGTACACTTTAAGCCCTCAGATGCAATGAGGTCTCCACTGATGGAAATAATTATAGATTTTGACAATTCAATTTTAAGTATTTATTGCAAGCAAATAGGATTCAATACTTTCAAGACGTGGGTATCAGCAAGCCTGTGTCCATCTGAAGCAGAAATCCCCATCAGTTGGTATACAGAGGCTGCTGCATGCCTTTTGCGATCATGTGCCTTTTGCCCACAAAACAGAATAGTAACAAAGGCTTCTCTGTGCAAGTCAAAGCATACATTGTTACATTCAGAGAAACATTTGGAAGAAATAATCTAAGGTTAGTATCGAGTTTAGAAATAAAACATTTACTATTGCTAACAAAGGGTAGTAATGAGACCTATTGCTTAAAGAGCATTAAAAAAACTTTGGATTATGAGGTTGCCATTAATATTTCTTATCTGACATTCACCATAAGGTCCTAGGGTGAGTTGCAACAATTAAAAATATATACCGTATTGGCCTGAATATCAGCCTCACTTTTTTCCCAAATTCCGACCGTGAAAAGTTAAAAGTGCGGCTTATATTCACAATCTTATGGTATGCAGCCGGGAGCACGGGGCAAACAGCACCAGGAGTGCGGCAGCAGTGTCTGCCCTGTGCATAGTCCCTCGTCCTCTCCCCCAAGGCCCGGGAAGGGAGAGAGTGAGGAAGGGGAAAGGCTACCGGCAATGCAGCGTGGCTCCCCCCACAGGAGCAGCGAGGAATGGAGTGGCTTATATTTGGGCTGATACGGTATATTAAAAACAGTTAAAGCAGATTACAATAAAAAGGATAGGGTGGGTCCTAAAATATATATCAAAAGTGTCAAAGGCCAGAATGAAGGAGGTGTGCCTTCAGCATATGATGAATACTACACAACAAAGGTGCCAGTTTCACATATGTGGACAAGGAATTGCACATCTTAAGACAGAATGCCCTCTCCCAAACTGCCCCCCCCCCGAACTTCTGAATTCCCAAACACCACATCCAAGACTACTTCTGCCAGCTCAGCCTAGAAGGCTGTTGTGTAGCAGGGCGGATGATCATCCCTGTTCTGATCCAAGACCACAAACAATTCCTTGAACTCAAGAACAGTGTGGATTGGTCTCACTGCGAGGGAGTTTGAATTTCTATCGATGATGATGGCAACAGTCCTCACCACCACCACTGGCCTGGAACGGTCTTGCACTGCATAAGCCGACAGACACAGCTAGGTCAGCATAGGATATGGATTTATAGATTTGTTTAGTAAAGTTATCAAACCCTTCCAAAATATAATTTCTTGTTACCACAGACAACGTATCAAATGACACGCAAATTCAATTTGGATCAACCCAGCCATGACACAACTATCACTTGATACCCAATATAACAGCTAAATGCTTTGGACAGGAGAACCAAATACTTTTGCTCGCATTCTAACTATACATTGAGTTTCCTTTCCATCTAATTTTTTTTTAAAAAAATTGACAAAATCATACAATTTCAATTTATATAGCCCCTGGAATTTTTTTATTAAATGTGCTATTACTGTATAGAAAAGATGCAAGGACCTACTTGCTATAACCAACAATACAAGAGAGAAGGCTGTTGTGTTGTTTTACTACTTACCTCTCTCATCTTTGTCCCGTGTACACATATATATTTCCAGTATAATTAAAGATAACAAAAACTCTGGAGCGCATAATAGATTTTGTTAAAATTTAACTTCTTATTGTAATAAAAATCTGTATACTAACATTGTTTTTTTTCTAAAAACAGAAAAAGTACCCTAGTGGCACTGATTAGAGATGTACTTAAAAAAAAATAGCAGCAATTGTTGAACAAAACTGGTATAGATCTTACTATTTTGCAATGAAATACCTTCTGCCAAGTCAAAAGCTGAACTTAAAAAACATTTTTAAAAAATCTTTCCAGCCATTCCCACTTGTCCTTGTTTTCAAGCTTAGAACCTTTTTTTACTCAGAACCTTTTTTTAATCAAAAATACAATAAAAGATCCTATATTGGCATACTCGTTCCAAGGATAAGCTATTCTTTATTAAATTCTAAATAGCAAGAACTACATCTACGAAGAAAACATACTGTAATTAATGAACTCAACGGGTAGCTTTGATAATCAGGCCTAAAGCGACACAGTAGTCATGTCATTCTTAAAAGATCAGCATTTTCCCATGCCTCTGAACAACAAATGTGTTGCAGATTAACTGAAAGTGTACAGGCCATCTTACAGTCCAAATTAATTCGAGTATTTGATATCCCCTTTATTTCATATGGAAATGTTCAACTGCACCATTTTCACAGGGACAAAGTGGTGTGTGTGTCTGGGAGTATATACACATATATATATTGGAGAGAACTGCAATGTACATCTCATGAGAAAGAAATCAATCTAGTCCAAAGAACTCCAGAGTATTGATCTATGTGCATTATACTTTCACAAGCTAAAAGAGAGTGTCTAAATTAAAAATGGAAGAAATAATTACAACTAAAAATGAGTTGCTGTTTTCAAAAGCTTAACATAGCATATTCAATTAAGTTTTATTCAGAGTAGACACAGGGAAATTAATGGACCTAACTTAGTCAAGTACAGTACATTACTTTCAAGGGGTCTACTCTGAGTAAAACTTAGTTGAATACTATTCATTGGTTATAATATATTTTTCTGAAGGCATTACCAGTAATTGTATTACAGATCACTGAAATCAAGCACATAGGAATTCTGCCAATTTTGAGAAAGGTAACATAGCTACTGTTCTTAACAAGCTTAAAGAAGAGAGAGCTTGATATTTTGTTGTTTTTGACACTGTATGGATAAATTTGGGCAGAATGTTCCTTCATTTATAGGTGGTATAGCCTCAGATTTAAGATATTTGAGGAAAAGTAGTTTAAATATTCTCATTTTTTTATACCGATGCTATTGACAGTTTTAAAATGCAAGCAATTCTATAATTTAAAAAATCTAGAGGAAAACTGAAGTTTAGCAAAGTCTGTTAAGCTTATAATCCTTATAATGTGTCCATGGATACATTCCATGGACTCAACATCTTTAACAGTGCTGTCCTTATAACGTGTCTACTCAGTTGTACAGGTAACTCGCAACTTATGCACATTTAACTTGTGTGCATTCAGCTTTACGCACTTTGCAGAAGAACTGAAACAATTTTGGCTTTACGCACTATCTTTGCAATATAAGAGTTGAGAGTGGCCTGTACATACAACTGACTTCAATTACTCCCAGGTAAATGTTAAATCCTGAATGTATGGTTCCATCTCTGTACTTGGGTACATGAAAAAGCTGGATATAATAAATTCACTGTTCACAATAAGAATGGGCTACTATAGAGAGGAAATATTTCTAAAACGACATAACTCGTGTAACAGTGCTGCACAAGAGATTCTGACACAGAGTTCAAGAGATACAGTTCAATTTAGTAAGGGACATGTCCTAGCAGAGCTACAAGATATCTGCATAACTGCTCAGCTCAGTCTTTCCTAGGTGATGAATGCTCTTCAAAAGAGCACGTATTTTGCTTTAGATCACTGAATAGAATAGAAGGCAATGCTACAAGGCTTTGCCAAAACTAGAGAAGGCGGCCTAACTGTTTATTTCAAGCCTTTATATGAGACTGGCCTAGGCCCAACACACGCAGCATGACAAAATAGTGCACGGATCACACAGATTTGCATGATAGATTCAGACCCCAACTGATTCTAATAATAATAATAAACAACAGCTCAGCTCCCAACTTTTAAACAAAGCTTAATGAAAGCTGAAGTGCAATATTGAAACTTCTAGAAGTAAAGATGGCTGATTTGGTTCGCGTCTAGACAACATTATGACATCAGCATCAGAAGCCCTAGACATCGGGCTTCAAAATTCAGAAGAGCTATATATTTAGCTACTTTCAGAAACTATATTAACTACTGGTTTTTTTGTATAATGTATTGTATCATGTGAGCCATTTGGTTCTCAGAATCAGCACCCTTGCTAACACTTTAATCACAGTTCCTGAAGCAACAGAGCCAGGGTTATCCATGAGCAAGTGGACAGTGATGTTCTGCTTCTTCTACATGTAAAAGACAAATAGTAGTACTGCAAAAGAAGACTATATTAGAATTATAGATGTGGTCAAAGAATTAACACATCATGATTTGCATTATGTCCTGCCATCACTTGTAAAACCTTTAATGAGGCTCCCTGCCTCTCAACTAGCTGGGCAGATGTAGTCTGAAACATGGAGGGTACCAGCTGAGATAGGCTGGTGTACATGATCATTTGTTATGTTCATTTCAGAGAGGGGTTTGTAATGTAGAGTGTATATGCAGTAGATGTCTGTGTACATTCCAGTTTGTAACTAACTTTCCATTAACCCTATGGTTGGTGAATGACAACACTTTTAAGTGCTGGCTCAAGCTCCATCAACAAGACATGCAGCTTCTTCCAAGTAGTCCTCAGAAATTGCGCAGGGTAGCAGCAGATTATTGGGTATAAGAAATATACTGATCTTTGTCCTAAGCATAGTTTCTAAAACCCCAAACCTAGTATACTATACCTAGCTCTACCATCTACGTCATTCTCATTACAGCATTTCACTACTGTCAGCACTGTAGCTGAAGTGTATATATGACTTTGTTGTTTAGTCGTTTAGTCGTGTCCGACTCTTCGTGACCCCATGGACCATAGCACGCCAGGCACTCCTGTCTTGCACTGCCTCCCGCAGTTTGGTCAAACTCATGTTCGTAGCTTCGAGAACACTGTCCAACCATCTTGTCCTCTGTCGTCCCCTTCTCCTAGTGCCCTCAATCTTTGTATATATGACAAAGCAAACTAAATTGATCAATGGTGTTTTCATTTAATAGTTCTATATAGCCTCCCCCAAAGAGAAATGTAAAAGTCAATAGATTATATACAAGTACTTGAAAAAATGTGGGGGGCACCCAAAGCTAAAGACTATGGTTGCAATTTTGAGCACATGCAAATGTACAAATCTTCAGCACATTACTAATTACGGCAACTTTTATTGTGAAAAAGTGTGTTTAATATAAGTCTAACATGAGAGAGCTCTGACAATGCAAGACTAATTTCCTCAAGAGACTCTGCTAAAGTCAAGCATGAGAGTTCAACACAAGAGGTTTATAAATGACAGCAGAGTACTGGGAGATAATTCTAACTTGTATTCACTCTAGAGTCATCAGTTACATGTACTTTTTAACCTTTAAAGCTGAAATGTTAACTTATCATCAGTTAATGAATTTACGTTTCCCCCTTCACCAACATCAATCACCTCAAGATATTACCCACCGTTAGTGAATTAGTGTTAAGGCTCTCGGGAACATCATTGAAAGGGTACTACCATCTCTCTTTCCAGGTCATAAAAAATAAGTTAGGAATGAGGCCTCCAAATGGGATTTTTGCCCATTCTAATTCCTAAACTAATGAAACTTTGTAAGGACAATACGCTCTAGGAAAAAGGACCTTTTGGCAAACTATTTGGAGAGGATGGGCAGTGTCAGCAGCCAGGTACAAAGAATAAAGCAGGAGAATAAAATGTTACCGTATTGACAGTAATGAAATGATCACAACAGCCATCACTGATGAGCCAAAGAACAATGGGAAATCATATTTTGAGGCCCACCGCCACCGGTGCCCTTCCACCATTCGGATTCCGTTCTTAGACCGAGGTAAAGTTCGCAAACCGGGACACTACTTCCGGTTTTGCAGAATTCGTAAACCAAATCATTTGTAAACAGGGCTGTTCTTAAACCGAGGTACCACTGTATTTACATAAACTTGGGACAAAGAGCAGCAATCTTTGTCCACTCATCATGGTCTCTCCCCAATGGCGGTTTCCAGAATCCCCCTCCCCACCCCACTTGCCTCATGGTGAAATGGAAATTACACTCTCCCACAGTAACCTGGGGGAGAGGAGAAAGGCTCAGTAGAAGTACACATCTTCGCACATGCTCTTTGAGCTGAAATTGCTCTGCTTAGGAACCACCTTAGGACTTGACAGAAGCCAAGTAGAGGGAGACTAGGAAGAATTAGCTTCAGAGATCACATAACTTCTGGCACAAAGTCACTCTTTCCTCCAGTGACAGCTTCAGGGATGAAGGAAGAACGAAGGCAAAAGATTGTCTGCATTCCTTAATTCCTCCCCACCCCACAAGGAATACTAAGGGGGTAGAAAAAAGTGTTTTGGGGTTTGCTTCCACCACTTCAATTCAAACCCGTCCTCCACAGTAAACTCCATGGTGGCACATAATTGCATATTTCTTAATTTTCAAATATTTTTCTTTCTCAAATATAATGATTTTTGCTTTAAAATACTTTCTATGTTACAAATCACTCTGGATTTACTTAAACTACAAGACAGAAATAAAGCTATCACAATAAAAGAAAAACAGCAACAAACCTGGTACAAAGAAATTTCCATCCACCGCAGACAAACCATTCTAAACCTCGTTTTCTCTGAAAAATTCTGGCCCTTGGCAAAGTATGGTAATCGCTTTCATCGTTTTCAAACCCTTCTTCAGACATCATTAGGGGCATTTCATCCAAATGCGATGACTCGTCTTCTACTTGGTACCTATTGATTTTGTAAGTAAATAAATAAATGAAAACATTGGACTAACGCCAAATAATTGATAATATTCTTTTTAGCTGCTATGTATATATAGCATGCATTCAAAGCATTCTTAATATATAAACACACAATGGCCTTGTCTGCACACACTAAGCCAAATAATAGTTAAGCATGAATGAGCAAGTGCACTGGTATAGTTAGAAAACTGCAGCCACTTTGATCCTACCCTGCTCCTGAAGCTAAAGCACACTACAGGAGCTAAACCATAGTTTGACTGAGAGGACCTGAGAGGTGTCAGAACTGAGTTCTGGTGAGTTCCAGCTGAAAAAAGCCCTGGATAAGACCTTTCTCTTTTACTGGTGTCAATCTCAGCAGCTCATACCAGTTTTGAGGCTGTCTGTCTTGATATCCCATATAAGCCATCTGTGTGCATACACTTCAGTCCAGAATTTCTCCGGAGCTAGGCCTTCTAGGAGAAGGTGTCTTTGGGGATGTTCACACCAGTGGCCACTGTCTTGCAAACAATAAAAGACATTCAAGCAGCCAATGTCCACCATATTTGGAAAAACGACCACTGACCGTAACTTGATCGTGCATTTGGAAGCATGTGTGGAGACCATCTAATCATGAGTTTTTATTATAATAAAAAATGAACTCATGCTTGGAATTCTGCTCTGCGATTGCTGTGTCATTATGAACTGAAGAGAGCAGAACCACTGCCCTCCCTTTGTTTGGCATCATACAAGTGTCAAATTTTATGGTGGGGAAACCACGTGCTGCTGTTGGTACTTCTGGATCTGTGGCATTGAACTCTGGCATTACTTGCTAACCCAAAACTCTTCCTTAACCATGTTTAGTTTGGTCACTCAACCTCAGGTGCTTGCTAAGCTACAAAGTTATGAGGCAAGAGCAGCAGGAAAACAAAACAACCCTGGTCATTGTTTGTTTGATCATTTGTGGACAACCTGTGGTTAGCTGAACAACCATGGGCTAGCATTATATGGAACCAGGCACATATAAGCAATGATATATATATCTCATGGCATTCCTTTACACTTGTTAGTGTTAAAGTGGCTAATGGACCACATTAATAGGATACTTTTCTCAACATAATTCAAAATGAAAAATCATGAGACAATTGCTGTTAAAACAAAGTTCTAAGACTGAGAAATATATGCCTGACTGTTCAATCTGGGCGGGGGGGGGAGGTGGGGGGGGGGAGAAAATCAAAATCCTTCATTGCACAACAATGAAACAGGGTACACCCATCTTTGTCAAAAATTACATATTTCTATTCACTAGTAAACTAAAAGCATTTCTTTTCATCATCTCAGGAGTTTAAGAATGAAATTTATTCATACCTCTTATAAAAACATGTTTTCTCAAAAATATTTTAAAATCAAGAACTGTGGTGTTAACTCTACAAGTGTGCCAACTACTAAGATAACAAATAAGCATAATGTTTAGTAACTTGACTTCAAAATGCAGCCCCTGAACTGGCAAACAATTTATTCTTCTCCAAAAAGCAATTTTCCTATTGTGTTAGAATTTTTACCATAGTATTTAAAAACAATGCAATGATGAATAATGGATTTTTCATAGGGAGAAATCTCACTTTCTTTGTGATCTAGTGCCATGTACACTGAATTGTGCTAGTTTACCATGAGTGACAAACCAATTAAGTATAATGCTAGAAACGTTTTATAAAATAAAGCTCTGAAAGCCACATAAGTAAGTATGCACAACACCGCACTGGTGTTACTAAATCAGATACAAGACAGGTATCTGGAGAAAAAATGGCTTCCAAAAGAAAAAGAACATTAATATTAAACAAGTTCTAACCAAAAAAGAAAAAGAAACTAGGAGAAAAGAGATTACAATATGTACTTCAAAATTAACTTTTATATAAATATCTGCTGTGAAAATAATACCATGCTCTCTTCAAACTTTGATGGCTTTTCAAAGGAACAGTAACCAAATGAGTTCATTAAGTGCCAATTGCAATTTACTGTCTACTGCTTAAATCATATCTATATTTTTAAAAATTGTTTTCTTTTATATTACCACTACACAAACTACGTAAACATCAGCAAACCAAAATATGCCTCTGCACATACACTATCATGAAGGAGCTATTGTAACAGTCCTACCCCTCCATTTTTCAAGGCATTCAGAATGACAGTCAAATATGGAAACCCTTAGCAGTCAAGCAAAACTCGAAGTTTCTTCGTGCATCATTCCTAATGTTTAATTCATGGTGAACTGGCAAGTCGTCACAATTCTCTCCCATTGCTTCTCAAAATTTCTGGCACTTTATTTCTGAATAATATGCTGCTTTAGAGTCACTACTTTATTCTTATAGTGGAAGCATTCTTCAAGTCCAATCTTCTCCTTGGTTCTTTTAATCAATGAGAAACTATTATACTAGCTGCTGGAATTCTGGAGAGAATTGGCACTTAAGGTTTAATTCTCAGCCACAAAGAAGTGGGTCGCTGTATCAGAGTTAGGGTTGAACAGAGATATGATAAGTTTACTGATGACACAAAACTATACAAGGGGGAGATGCAAAGAGTCAAACTGTATGAATGAGCATTAAAATGGTAAAAGCAGTTTACTGTAATTAAGTAAGTACAAAGTGATGCACAGTGGGGCAAAAAACTGTCACATAAGTGTTGTGAGATTTATTTTAAAAATGAATTGAATTAATTTGCATAAGGTAAGTTGAATTGGAAAATGCTGAGTTTGCTTGGAAAACTTTTCTACTGGCCTAGAGAATAATCTAATTTAGCAAGTTTATTTTATTTGCATCTAATCAAAAAGCTAAAAACTATGAAACTGCCAAGCTTTCCTATTATTTATTTGGAACTGACATTGTTACAGTATTAATGAACTTTTGAAATGCAACATTTTATGCAGAAAAATAGAGGATGGAATTTTTTCACCCCATATCATTGTGTAACATACAGTGAGCTGGCAGCAAATGACCAGGAAAAAGATCTTGGGTTGTGGAGGTTTGTGCAACAAAAATGACACATTGTCATTACAGCAGAATTCTGTGCAGTAGTGAAAAAGGAAAATTCCACAGGATTGAGTCAGACTTGCTGTGAACACAACTCATTGCCCATGAAGTGATCTGCTAGGAAGTAAGAGAGAGGCAATATTAACCAAGTCCCTCTTCCTTATGTGCTGTTCCAGAGAATCAGGGGAGTATCTGAAAAAGCATGTGTGTGTAAAATTATGCATGAAGTCGACAAAGTGGACAGAGTTTTTTCTTACTGTGTCATAATATTACAGCCCAATGAAGCTTAATGGTTGATTTAGGAAAGATTTAGGAAAGACAAGAGAAAGCACTTTTTCATGAGGTGCAGTGTTAAAATTATAGAATTTGACAGCACATGGTGTGGTGATGGCCACCAACACAGATGTTTTAAAAGGATACAGTATTAGATAAATTCAAGGAGAAGTAAGCCTATCAACAGCCACTAGTAATACAGCAGTGACTATATGCTGCCTCCAAGATCAGAAGCAATGTCATTCACTAGGGAACAACAGTGGAAGAGGTCTATTTTGCTGATACAGTATCCTAGTTCTGCAGTAGAAATTGGAGTTCTTGGTGTGTTCAGAAGTAAACGAAAAATTACAAGAACTCGGGCCAGAAAGGATAATTTCAAAAAATCTTCACAAAGTTTTATTCAGGATAACTTTCAGTGAACATCAACATCAGGACAAGGCCCTGTTTCGATGATTCTTCATCAGCAAGGTTTCTCAAGTCTAAGTGTACCAAGTACACTGAGCAAAGCAAACATACTTGGTACACTTAGACCTGAGAAACCTCGCTGATGAAGAATCATCGAAACAGGGCCTTGTCCTGATGTTGATGTTCACTGGAAGTTATCCTGAATAAAACTTTGTGAAGATTTTTTGAAATTATCCTTTCTGGCCCGAGTTCTTGTGATATCCTAGTTCTGGGCTTCTCTTATGCATCTGATTGGCCACTAAGGCGGCAAGGGATAACCATATAATGAATATATCCCCTTCCACATGCAATTACCCTCTAGTCCAGATTGCCTTGACAATTTCTTTGGTTTAATTACAGCAGCCTACTTTGAAATCTTGGCAGATTACACCAACATCATGCTAAACAATTCTCTTTATGTCTATCTTCTCAAATATCACATGATGTTGTTGTTGTTTAGTCATGTCCGACTCTTCATGACCCCATGGACCAGAGTAGGCCAGGCACTCCTGTCTTCCACTGCCTCCTGCAGTTTGGTCTGACCAAATATCACATGATACACAGTGCAAAACTGCACTACAGCAATATTTCCAGAAGTCTATCTTAAAAGATAAATTGTAATTCCAAACTGGGGGAGTTAAATTGTTTTCCAAGGACTTCCCTGTAGGTTTACCAGTTTTAGTAACAAAAACTCCTATACTGTAACTCTTATTTCTGAAATAATAAATGTGCAGCGTTATAATAATACCAAAATTTCAAACTATTTTATATCTAATATAGTCTCAAAGTTCACATATGCAGTACATGTTGCACATTAGATGCAGTTTTCATGTTTATGGGTTATATATAACACTTCTGTAGAAATATAACTATTTGGGATTTTATGTATCTTTTTAGAGCCATTTAAAATAATGTTTTATTTTTATGGAATATGTGAGCTGATGAATTACATATATAGGGAAGTGCAATTTCTGTAACTATGATGACAACTTTCCCAGCGAATCTGGAAACGTTTTCAGTAACTACAACTGAAAGACCTGTAATGATACCCATGTTGCACTAAGCTCGCACATTGGTTCACATAAATACATACCTGGGATGGGTCAGAACTTCTGACATGGATGAGAACTAAGACTTTTAGTTTGTCAATTTTTATTGCAATAAATGCCAGAGTTTTCTGTTTTAACAGCAAGCTTGGTATCTACTACATTCCCATTGTTATTGCAAACCTATGTCACACCCCTTGTTTGAACATTCTTCACTTAACTAGAATAATGTGCTATAATTCTGTCTCATAGGACTGGGCAAACAGATTGACTGAAATAGTATGGTGATGTATCTTGTTTTATTACTTTTTGTGGATAACACTGGTGGAAAACAAGACACTATCTCTGGCTTGATCTTAAAATAAAGATACCATGAGAATTGACTGATATATTAATACAAAGACATTGACAAAACTTAACTATATGAAACTAGAGAGTGCTCACTATTTTTGTCCAAGGTTTAAGTACTTTGTTATCAGAGACAGATACAAAAACATAAAGATGTTTTAGAGGTGCGGGAAGATAACAAAAAGGCCAGGCAGTAAACATGAGCATGAGTCACACATATAAGTCCTGAACCTAAATAATAAAAAACCTTATTTGAGAATAGATTAGATAAACTACTCTAAGCTTTCAAAGGACAATCTTTAAAACGAGCTTGTGAAAGTAGCATATTTCAGAAGCAAGCTTCTGAAAAGCTATGCTTAAGACAAACAGATATGGTGATTTGAAAAATGAAACAAACCCTATTTTCTGAACCTCACCCCACCCCCCCATTAAAGAAGACACAAGAACAGAAACTGTCTGTTCCTGGACTCTAAAAGAACACATAATACAAACTAAGAATCAAGTAGACTATAAAATAGCTTTAAAACTGTATCTTTATTGAATGGGTGAAAAAAACCTATTTTCTTTACAAAAAAAAAGTTTCCAATTGGGACAATGAACAACATCCCATACCATAAAACACAAAATATCAATTAACAGATTTACATTAATTTACAAAATCAAATATTTCACAACTACTTTAAAAAATCAGAATGAAAAAGAAAAAATAGCTTAAGATTTGCATGTAACTCATGAGTAGTCTATACACAATATGCTTCATGGGGACACATTTTACGGTGCAAAACCTGCTGCCCAGATTATCTAGTGTTAACAAGTTTGCCAAAAACAAGACTGTATGCATGATCTGATCCAACAATACATTTGAAAATGTATCAAGGATTTACTTATGTAAATAATTATATACCGTATTTTTCCATCTATAAGATGCCCACATGTACAATTTGGGGGGACTCAGGTTAAAGAAAATGGGGGGAAGATGTATCCATGTATAAGATGCCCCCAAATTTTTGACATTGTTTTTAGGGGGGAAACCTAGTCTTATACACGGAAAAATACAGTATCTAGGGCTTGCCAATCAGAAGGTCGGCAGTTTGAATCCCCACGACGGGGTGAGCTCCCATTGTTCGGTCCCAGCTCCTGCCCACCTAGCAGTTAGAAAGCACGTCAAAGTGCAAGTAAATAAATAGGTACCGCTCCGGTGGGAAGGTAAACGGCGTTTCTGTGCGCTGCTCTGGTTCGCCAGAAGCGGCTTAGTCATGCTGGCCACATGACTCGGAAGCTGTCTACGGACAAACGCCAGCTCCCTCGGCCTATAGAGGGACATGAGCGCGCAACCCCAGAGTCGTTCACGACTGGACCTAACGGTCAAGGGTACCTTTACCTTTTATGCTGCTTTGAGAGCTAATGATAAAAATTGGGATATCAATTTTTAAATAAATTATATTTACATCTGTATATGAATGCATTGTTAGTAAATCAACTTGTATATACAACACGGTAGCCTTTTGGAAGCCACTGTTTACCTTATCTACTATTATCCTGAAGATGTACTGAAATCCATAACCTACAGATGAGTTCAGTAAGTTTACTCCATCATCTTCAACCCCATGACTTACATATTTAAGAAAACTAAAAATGTTACCAAAAATCCCTAATGCTAACCTAAGTTGGTAGCTAAATGATTTTTTTAATTAAAAAAAAATCAGACGTACATACTGAGAACAGATGCAACAACACAGTACAGTGGAACCTCAGGTTATGGTGGGGATCTGTATCAGAGGCCCCACCATATCCCGAAAACGATGCAACCGAAAGCTGGGATTGTGCCGGTCCAAGCCAAGGGTGACGTAAGCCGGAAGCAACGTAACCCGAGGCTCCACTGTATTTTTAAGGTACATTTTAGATTGTTCTTTGTAAACTGCTTGAAGGTCTTCTGTTGAGTAAGTATATAAATTTAATTAAATAAATAAAATGCTAAACTTAACAAAACCCCTTTGGTCATTTCCTACAGCTACCAGCTGAAAGTCCTTCAATAAATTATAGTGATATACCTAAACCCTACATTATGAGTTTAAGAGTAAGGTGTCAAATCCTTAGTTAAGGCATTATATTGTTATGCCTTTTCATTAACATATTTACAATGTGAAATGAAAGAACAGTAACTGTGTCTGAGATTACTATATCTGAGATTACTATATCTGCACCTCCACAAATACCTTGATATCAGCGTCAACAAAGTGCAAAGGATTCTGACTTCTGCTACTCCTTCTCCTCTCCCTGAACCCCCTCCACTCATCCTCTCTGCTCTTAATTCTCCACAGCAGGTATGGGCTTGGCGCTTCGGGTAAGGACCAAGGCAAGGTAGTGGAAGTTCCACTGCACGAGTCTAAGCCATTCTACTTCTACAATTACTTAGTTGGATACAACCCAGTTGGGAGCATGAGAAGAACAGGACTCTAAAAATACAGTGTGATTTTGTAATACAGTGCTGAAGAGTACCGTAAAGACTTACAGTAGAATTCTGTGTACAGTAGAATTCTACTAAGTGCTTAGTTTCACTGCTTTAAATAGGGCTTACTGCCAGGGAAGAATGTAGCCTAAAAGTTCCTTCCCACATTTACAAGGCCTTAAGGAATATTTGCACACCTCTATTTCATAATGAAATGTGATTCACATTACTCCATCACACCTTTTCATAGCCCAGTTATACTCCACACTATTGAAGACTCCTCTCTTGAAGAGGGTCTTTTATCTGAGGTGATGCATTTGAGATACTGTATAGTTTGATGTAGTAAGGAAGATGGATAATGATTGTAATGTATACACCAACAGCTGTCAAATGCTTGCCTTATCATAAATTTCAACTTCATAAATCTGATCAAGTAACCTATAGGCTATAAAGCTTATGCTTTAAAGATAGTAAAAGTTAGTCTCTGAAGTACCACCAGGCTCAATCTGTCTTTTCTTGTATTTACAATGTTCCCAAATGTGTTGATTTTAAAAAGAGGAAAACATGTTATCTGTTTCATCTTTTCTATAAGTCCTTAATTTTTCATATGTTTCTCCAAATAAAAAATACCTTTACAAAACCTAAACTTTCTATGCCTGGAAATCGGATCCCAGAGTGCACACTCAGGTGCTTATACATATGCACCAGTATTTCCAGTTTAAATTTGCAGCTCCTTTCTATCACAGGCTGCCTCCACAAATCCCAGAGTACTGGATAAACTCCAAGCTGTAATTGAAAGGGAATTCAGACACCTCCTTAGGAGTAGGACCAGACTCCCTGTTGCCATCTAAGAAATAGCATACCCAGCCTAACTCTAAACCTTTGTAATCAAATGAACTCGTAAGGAATCTGAAATCAATTGAACCCAACCATGAAACAACTATGTTAAAGTGGTCACCAGATTCCATTTTTAAATAGAACACAGTAACAAATTTGTTCCTCTAGAGCAGGGGTTGTCAACCTGCTCCCTACCGCCAACTAGTGGGTGTTTCAGGATTCTAGGTGGGCGGTAGGGGGTTGTACAGCACAAGCTGAATCCTCCTTCCATCGAGCACTGGTGGAAGATGGATTAGTGGGTGGTAGGTATAAAAACGTTGACTACCCCTGCTCTAGAGGAACAACAATGACTTGAACCTAGAGACCTGTTCAGGTGCTCTCCCAACATGTATGAGGGGAGAGTAGGCTTAGCCCCTGGCTCATCATGCCCCTGGCTTACACAGACTCAGAAAAATGCACAAGAAGGGCACCATGCAGGCACCCATGGAATGAAGAACCCATAGGATTCCCAAGCACATGGGAATCCTTGCTATGCCTTTTGCAGTTTCTAAAAATCAAAAGCCTCTAGAGCAGGGGTCCCCAAACTAAGGCCCAGGGGCCGAATGTGGCCCAATCGCCTTCTAAATCCGGCCCGCGGACGGGTCTGGGAATCAGCGTGCTTTTACATGAGTAGAATGTGTCCTTTTATTTAAAATGCATCTCTGGGTTATTTGTGGGTCCTGCCTGGTGTTTTTACATGAGTAGAATGTGTCCTTCTATTTAAAATGCATCTCTGGGTTATTTGTAGGGCATAGGAATTCGTGTTTTGTTTTTTTCAAACTATAGTCCGGCCCCCCTCAAGGTCTGAGGGACAGTCGACCAACCCCCTGCTGAAAAAGTTTGCTGACCACTGCTCTAGAGACATCTGCAGCAGCCTGAATGAGAAAGTTCTGCCTTGTGAGGGGACTCTAATTTCCTCCCTAAACATCTTACGCCAGTATTTCCAATATATTGTAAGTCACCTCAAGAGCTTTGGTTAGTAGGGAAGGCCGTTAAAACCAACAATCATTTTCCTCCAAGTAGAAACAAGATTCAGTAGCCAACATCTACAGCCCAGTCTGGAAGTTTGGGGAATTGGGGGGATGGATTCCAGTTCTGCCACTGAACCCCTCCTGGATAAGAATTAAGTGGTTGAGTTATGTTGAGTTAATTCTTAACTCAATTCTTATCACCGGTAAACAAACACCAGGAAGGGTAATCCAGACCATCCACCACATAAGATTTGCTCCAAGCTTGAGGAGGACTTAGGCAAGAGACCCTTGACCACAGAGCTGCTCTCGACATTGTTCTTCGCCCATCCCTCCAGCTGCCTATGGTTAGAGCCAAGTGTCAATGTTTTGGTTTTTAAAACAAAAGCACCCAGGGCCCTCCCCACTTACTAGAAGTGGCACACTGCGCTACGAACCCTTCCTTCTGATCCCAGAGGACGACCCCCCTCAGTGGCAACAAGGACACACTCTGCACATGCTCAGAGTATTCATCCATTATCACTTTCTATGTTCCAGGGAGGAGCTCTAGGGCATTGCCAAAGCAGGGCTCTGGACTTGGAAGCACCGGTCCCAGGCGACGCTGGAATAGGGCCGAGACATCACACCATCCCCTCCAAAATCGGGGCAAAGGGAGCCTGTCAAAGCAGCATCACTGCAGCGCCAACCCCTGAGCACCTTCCCAGAAGGGACAGCCTAAGAAAGCTGACCGGCAGTCTACCCCCCCCCCAAAGGCCCAGAGAGCCGCGGCCGCCCTGTCCTGTCCGTCGAGTGAGGGCCCCCAAACGCCTCAGCGGGGCGAATGTAACTGCTAGCCAAGTGGGGGGATGCGCAGGATGGAGCCCACCCCCCACCAGGCACCTCACACACCAACCCCCCTCACGCGCGGCCCCCCTGCCACTTCCCTCCCGGCCGGTACCTGCTGTGCCTCTGCGCGGCGGAGGCGTTGGTGTAATACGCCGCCCTTCGTTGGGTGCTGCGCGGCACCGGGTGCAGAGGGATTTGGTCCGCCATCTTTCTCCGCCCACCCCCTTCCCCTCCCCCCGCCCGCCGGGTGGCCGCTTCCCCTCCCTCCTTCCCTCCTTCTGCCCCGGATTTCCCCCTCCCTCAGCTTAACGGACGGGCGGCGTCGACGCCGGCTGACGTCACGCGGCCCGCGGGCAGTGCGTCGGTGACGTTAACGGGCGGGAAGGGGAGGCTTCAGCTTTTCAAGAGAGCAAGCGAAAGAGGAAGCGAGGGGCGTGAGGGAAGCCGGGCGAGGTAGAGCGCCGCGTCCAATCAGCTTCCGAGAAGCGCTCGCGCTCCTCCCCCAGCTACAAGAGAGCGCGCCGGATGGGCGAAGCGCGGAGTTCTGAAGGGGCTGGAACTGAGCGGGGAAGGGAAAGCGAAAGCCCAGCAGGGTCGTGGTGGGAAAAAGCAGGCGCGGACCCGTCTGTGTGTGGAGCCGCAGAAATCGCAGGCTTCAGGCCCGAACTCGGGCGGCTCTTTCCGCTGAGCGCTGCTGCATTGAGTGTTGGAAAGCTGGAGGAGGAGATGGCAGCATCGCTCCGTTTCCTTGCGGGAGTTCCTTCCCGAGAAAGATGGGGAGGATCGGGCTGCACGAAATCTCCCTTTCAGATATTGCCGATAGAACGGCTCACGGCACGCCGCTGTGTTTGCATGCAGAAAGGGTCGGTTCCGCTTCCTCATTGGCTCGGAAAGTCCCAACGGCAGAAGTTCAACTTCCAGAACTCCAAAGTCAAGCTGATATGCCCCTGAACTCCAAAATAAATGTTGGGATACCCCAACTTACTCCCCCCGCCTTTGATTGCGGCAATAAAGTTATTCAGTTAAGATTACGAGTTGCCGATAGATCTCGCATGGCACAATGATACGTAGGCACGCTAGGTAAGGTACTACCGGTATACACACTAACAACAGCCAAAGGACTTTTTATGTAACTCCGGTTGCCCCAAACAAAAGATGCTTTCATAGGACTTTAGAAGGGACCATGAGGGCCATCTAGTCCAACCCCCTGAAATTCAGGAATCTTGCCCAGCACGGGACCCAAACTCACTGAGCTTAAGAGTCACATGCGCTACCAATGGAGCTACCCCAGCTTTCAGTTGGCACAAGTCACACCCAACCTAATGAAAGAGTGCCAATGCATTCCCCCACCAGCCCAGCACTTCCTGGGAGCACATATGAACATAACGGGAGCCTGTTGGATCAGGCAATGGCCCATCTTGCCCAGCATTCTGTTCTCACAGTACCCACTCGGATTCCTGTGAGAGCACAAGAGTACTCTCCTTCAGTTTCCTCAAAGGTTATATTTATTTGCCTTGGGCTTCTTTGGTCTCAGATACTTCAGTTGTTTCGTTTCAACAGTTTTTCATTGTCACTGCGAAGCCTATAAGCTGTGAGAAAAGGAACTATCAGGCTGTGTTTTAAGAGGGTGATGCTAGTAAGACACTGTATGGCCAAACTACATATTCAGTTAGTAGTGTTTAAATAGGGCAAGTCATGCCTCTTTTGTAACAAAAAGCCACAGGACACTCCAATAAAGATGGGGATTTTAACTTGGGAGGACAGATTTAATCCTTTCCTCTTTGTCAATAAAATCCTGTTTATTTGAATTAAGTCTTAATGGATATTGGGTAATGTATTTTGACCTTTGCATAGTAATGTATATTGTAATGTATTTGATGTGGGAAGTTTTCTCTCTGATCAAGTAAGTTAGTTTAATTGTCAGAAAGAGCTTTAACTAACAGCTGTGAAGAAGGGTTAGTGCTTGACTTCTCAGTATGCAAAAGAAGGCTATAAAATACACATGTTTTGATTGGTGGGTGCAGGTTTAGCATTTGAGGTGGACAGCATGATTGACTGGCAGTGGACTAGAAGGGCCAGAAGAAGTGTATATAAAAATAGGTGCTGGGCATCAGATGAGTTAGTTGGAGTTGAGGTTTGAGTACGTTGGAGTTGTTGGTGCTTGGTGGTGGTTCAGCTAGCCAGAATGACCGCTTCCCCAACATAAAGGGGAAGCGCATTTTGCGCAGTCGCGTGCAGCCCCCTCCTGGGATCCTTGAGGCAGACCTGGAAGTTTGGAGGCTGGCACTGCCTACCTGAGGCTGGAGGCTGGAGTCACCGCCCACTCAGGCAGCCGACCAATCCAGCCGAAGGGAGGCGTGCCAGGGGGATCGGCCAGGTAGGACCAGGTAGGCTTACCTGCACACAAAGAAGAGGAGAAAAAGAAAAAGAAGACAGCAGAGGAAGATGGTTTAGGGATAAGAAGGAAGACCTGAGAGGCAGGTGGAATAGCTTGCTCAGAGTGGGGCAGTTTGATGGGCTCAGTACAGATAATAAAGTTGTTGTTATATACTGGAGAAAACCTGAGGATTGCCAAATCACTTGGCTTAGGCTGAAGAGACAAGGGGAGAACCTGTCTGCTATACTGAAGGGAGAAGGGAGAAGCAGCTTGGAGCGTTTGTCTCTGGTGACCAGTAAGAGTACCAGAGGTAAAAATTTACAGGGTATTTTCCTGCAAGACAAGTCTGTATTTCAATATCCAGTTTCTTTATATTAATCAAAAGTCATCACATGTTTGTAGAATGTATGTATGTATGTACAGTATATTATTTATAGGCTATAGTAAAACAAGAAGAAAGGTATAACAGCATAAAAACAGTCAGAGTTAAGACAAAATAAAAGACATGGGAAAATCCACAATTACAACAAAGTAGACACCAGGTGAGCCTCTTTTGAGGTATCCCACAGCCAGGGTGCCACCACTGTAAAGTCTCTCCTGCTGCCACCAAAAGTCTTACAGGGCCTTCAGAGAACATCTCCAGAGAACATCTCCAGATCCAGGTAAGTATATGTTGAAAGCATCAGTTATTCAGGTAGTCTGGTCCCCAAACCATGAAGGGTCACAAAATTGGAGCTCCACCCCACCCCCAAGAGAGAATTCACAGATGAGGGGAGAGGAGTTGCCATATTTCAACCCTAGAGTAGGGTTGCAATATTTCAAGAAGTAAAAATCCAGACACCAACAAAGTTACAAGCTTCTTTTAACCCCGCCCCGCCCTCCCCGGACATCACTTCCACCTTTGAAGTCCAAGTAATGTCTGGGAAATCCAAAAGATGACCCAAGTTTCTTATCTCTGGGATTTTCACTGCAATTTAGCAAGACACTTCTGCTCCAGCATATGACACATATTAATATAGCATTTCAAGGCGAGTCACTTAGCCAGCCCCCACCCTTGCTTTATGCTTCCTCTCTATTCTCAAAGTCTCAAAGCAGAAGTATAACTTGTACACTTGCGAAAGACTCGTTTTAGACACCTTCCAATTAATATTTTATACGTTTCAATTATGACTGCCTTATCAAGTCCACTCGGAAGAGAAGGCACAACAATTATTTATAATAACTTTGCTAGCTATAATTTCCGCTTCTCTCTGAAAGCACCAATGGATGTTTCTAGACGCTGCATGTTAAACAGAAGTGCTTGCACTTGACCTTGCACTCCATCCACTCTCTCTGCACAGCGGTAGCCCTTTCTTCCCTTGAAAGACAGGTGCAATTTGTAGTCACACAAATTATACAGTCCTTGCTATTAACATTCTTTTATCTAGTAAATTACTTACATTGATTACGCCAAAGAAGATTCTATGAAATGTTGCTAGCGCATGTCTATGATTTGGCTGTAATATATAATTCTTAAATTAAGACAAGGCTGAAAAGAAATGACATCTTGTGGTAGCAGATGCTAAATTCAGATCTTGGTCACATGCAGTCATTAAACACCCTGTGTTACTCTGCACAAGAATATGCACACTTGGCCCTGGTGTCCTGGCTAAATTCCAATTCAGGTAATTACTCTGTCTACCTAATCTCCCCTGTAGTTCCAATTGGATAAGTTATGGTGTTTTCATTTTGGCCTCATGCTTCAGATTGTTTAGCTGGTCTTCCAAGGTGCTGATGAGTTGTATGTTTGTGTTCCACGACAGAATCCGCTGCTCTTCATCTGCACAGTATCAATGGCATCCTTGAGTTTATTTATTTTTTTTAAGTGCTGTTCCCTTAATAGTGTTAAACGTACAGCCTGAGGTAGCACGAGTTCAAGCCAAGTTGGAAAGGGCAGGCTGATGGCCTAAACTCTTCTCTCTCCCTCCACTGCACATACTCATCAGCTCACCCCTCAATATCGGATCCAATCCCGGAACCAGTTTAGAAAACGCGCAAAAAGAACCCCCAGAATTCTGAAAACACACTTTCATTTCTGGCAAATCCAAGCCAACAGCCCTTCTCTCCTCATAACTACTATCCTGTAGATTAGAATGGGGTCATCTTCGCCAGAGTTAAACTGACAGTTTGTCCTTAACTAGAAATCATTCTTACTCTGTGATTTTTCTAGAAAAAGAGGTGCCGGAACTCACTCTGAACGCCTCCCTCATTCTCTTGGAATTACAATGGCGCCCACCTGAGAGGCGCCGGATCTGAGTTCCAGTGAGTTCCGACTGAAAAAAAAAAGCCCTGTTCTTACTTAATGTTATAACAGTATTGAAGCGGGGGGGTGGGGTGGGGGGTGGAGACATGGGTGGCAACCAATTTGGGAAGGAATAATCTCCCCTCCTTGATTTTGAAAAGCAGCAACACATCTCTGGCTTTGCCTAAAGAGCTGCTGCAGTGACTGTAACTAGCACTTTAGGTTTTATAATCCCATGTACTAGTTAAAATGTTATTTATAATGCCTATTCTCAGTGCTATTTTTCAGGGAGGGGGGAAGGAGGTGCCGGAACTCACCTTGTTTTCTTAGAATGGCAATGGCGCCCACCTGAGAGCCGTCGGAACCATAGCTGCCAAGTTTTCCCTTTTCTCGCGAGGAAGCCTATTCAGCATAAGGGAAAATCCCTGTAAAAAAGGGATAACTTGGCAGCTATGGTCGGAACTGAGTCCCTGTGAGTTGTGGCCGAAAGAAAGCCCTGCCTATCCTCTTCACAACCTGCCCATGCTCTTAGGTTATCTGCCAGTGTCCTCCCTTCCCCGCGTCCCTTTCCAGCCCAAAGTGAAGGTGGTAGCGACTAAAGGAGGATATTTTGTAGCACCCTGACTAGGATTACATTTGAGGACGGCCTCCAGGAGTCTCACTGCATTCTATTCAACACAAACAACCCTTGGCTTGTAATCAGTGTAGTCCTAAGTAAGGAGTTCTGCTTGTGCAGAACTCCCCCCTCCCCAACCCATGTACCAATAAATCTGTTCTCCCCAATCCTCTGGAGCAGATTTGGGCAGGATATGGGATGCACAGGCAGAGGGATGAGGGGGACACAAGCCCCAGTTGACAAGCATAAATGTTTGCACCAATGGAACAGTGTTCTAATGCTACATTGGATAGAAGTCTCAGGGTTTTCTTTAAAAGTACTTTGGACATTATTTTGTCATTTTAAATAGTTGCATTTTTAGAAACTTTGTACACCACACTGGACTCAAATTTGATAAAGCCTCTAACAACAACAACAACAACAAACAAACAAACAAACAAACAACAGAGACAGGCGGAGCAGTAGATAGTTGTCCAGTGACTTCTGTCTATGGGCAGGGGAAAAGTCCCAAAGGAATTAATTGTCCCACTACATTTCCAGCCCTTGCGTTCAGCATGAACAAATAATAATACTATTTTCCAAATTTTAGTTCACGCTGTCTTACACATGGGCAGTTCAGGTGCTTTTGTGGGGTGGGGGTGGGGTGAGGACTTAAAACCCAACCTGAGAACTTGCAATTCTGAAGAATATAGTAAGTGAAATCTCAAATCAAGCTAGTTGGTCCACAGCAGCTCATTCTGCTGTAGTAAATGTTGTGGCAACGAGTATCAAAAACACCAAAATGAAGCAAATACGCAGGAAGTGAAACCTATTAACCTTTGGGTGTGGATTCAGCTGCAATGTCTGCAGCACAATCTATACTTTCCATCTTGGGCTTATGTAGTCATCAACAGAACTACAATAGGAGCTGAACTGATATCTTTCAGCATCGACGGCTTAGTCTATCGTTTAATAATGGATGCTTTGTGCGGTTCTTAGATGAAAGATCTTGTTTTATCTAGATAATAGGAATGTAAGCCTTTGTCCCTCAGAACTGAAATGCGTGTGTGTTTAAGGGAAAGGGATGTCATCTGAGATCAAAGAAATCTTAATTGTGCAAGTTGAAATTGATTACTCAGTTAGATCTGCATAAGTTGGCCTATAATAAATATTATACCAAAGGAGGTTTTAATTATTATTTTTTATTGGTGTGGTGGCTTTTAGATCATGCAGCAGACACCAGCTTAGAAGAGGGCTTCACCCAGTTTTATGGGGAAATGGCTGCCTCTTCTAAGACGAAACACATTCTTTAAAAACAACAGCAACAATCTGACGTCCAATTAATTTTAAATAATAATAATAAAATTAAGCAATGAGCTGCTGAGCCAATGCAGTTTGCAGTCTCTATGTTTTTCCTTGCTTTGCTTACTTTATTATTGCATTTATATCCCTCATTTTCTCTAAGCAGCTCAAAGTGGCATACATGGTTCTTCTCCCCATTTTATCCTCACAACTATGGTAGATTGATTGGCTGGTAATATCCATGGGAAATAGCATGTCCATGTAAGGTAGATGATATCGTCCTAAGCTACAAGACTCCTATTTCTACTCTGTAGAAGCCACATAATATTACTTCTATTTTTAAATATTTTTATAATAATAATGAAACTTTAACAAATCATGACAATATCTAGAGCAGCTTATTTCCATGCATACATTTGTCCTTCTGCAGTCTTTAATTTATTAAATATGTACTAATAATAATCCTATTTTTGTGAAGTGTTATGAAAACTTAGTTATTCTCTTTGCGTGGATCTTTGACTCTCTCTGACCAGTATTTTTTGTTGGATATAATGCATTCTTTATTCAGCATTTGCTATTTGTCATATATACGGTATATCCTATAGTGAATATGGTGAAGGCTTGCTTTAAGGTTTGGTAATAATAGTTGCATGAATAAACACATTAACAAATTCCCGTTCCTGTCATAACACAAATGTTTCCACTAGCTTTAATTATTTTTAATACTCAAAGTCTCTGTATGCAGTCTTTGAAATATTTCATGAGACTAGACATAATGTTTACTTATTCCAGATGTTGTCTGTTCCTCATGTATGGGTGGGATACAAAATGACATTCGTAGATTATTATCCTATTGTGACCGTGTCACATGGAATTTTTCTGCTTCACAGTGTAATGCGTAATAGAGCAAAGGTTATCCATACCCATCACACTTTCCAAATTTAGAAAATGTTAGTTTTTCTTGCTATTATCACCAGTTATTAGTGAGCTTTGCTGTTTTCCAAAGTGCATTTAGAGCACATGACTTCCCTCAAAGAATTCTGGGAACTGTAGTTTCTCTCTCACAACTACATCCCCCAGCATCCTTAATACTGTACAGTTCCCAGGATTCCTTGGAAAAGTCAGGTGCTTTAAAGGTTTGTTGGAGCTGCTTTAAAATGTCTGGCGCACATATGCTGTACGAATTTTACAGAAAACTAGCTTCCCTCAAGCTAGTTTTCTTCTGAACAAAGGAATATACTGGGCATGTATAGTTGTGATCCTGCATTATTTGTACATGTATTTCTCTAGATCGGAACATTTCCATTTGGCAGGGCAGAGGGGGATTAATGTAAGAAATGACCCTCAATACACAGTACTTACAGCCTGGTTAAAATCAGGGATTTTTTTTGGGGGGGGGTAGGGGGGTACAGTAAATCCCAGAAAACTCAATGGAATTTTCTTCTGCATATACATATTTAGGATTAGGTTATAAGGATATACTTCCAATGGCACAGTCCTATGCATGATCTGAAATAGGTTCCACACAGCCTTTGATGGGGCTCATTACCAGGAAAGGGAGCATGCAATCCTGTGCCCACTTACCTTATATACTCGAGTATAAGCCAACCCGAATATAAGCCGAGGCACCTAATTTTACCCCCCCCCCAAAAAAAAACAACAACTGGGGAAACATTTTGACCCGAGAATAAGCCGGTTCACCACACCACAAACTGGTGGAGGAGGAAGGAGCAGCCCGAAAGGGCTTCTTTTGGGTCGCTCATTCCTCCCCTGCTGCCTCTGCCACTCGCAAGAGCAGGCATAGGAGCCGCAGTTGGGAGAGGCGCAACCGCGGCTCCTGTGCCTGCCCCTGCGAGAGGCAGGCGGTGGTGGCGGGACCAGTGGTGAGAAATGGCTCCTTTCTTGCTGTTTGTCCCTCCACCGCTGCCCGTCTTACTCGAATATAAGCCGAGGGGGGCTTTTTCAGCACAAAAGATGTGCTGAAAAGGTAGGCTTATACTTGAGCATATATGGTACTTAGGAGTGAATATCATATAACACACTGAAGCCTACCTCTGAAGAAATATGCATAGGATTGTGCTACATATTACTTATCTGGAGGTCAGCTTCTCTCTTCAGTTGGGCTTAAAGGTAAAGGTAAAGGGACCCCTGACCATTAGGTCCAGTCGTGACTGACTCTGGGGTTGCGGCACTCATCTCGTTTTACTGGCCGAGGGAGCCGGTTTACAGCTCCCAGGTCATGTGGCCAGCATTACAAAGCTGCTTCTGGCGAGCCAGAGCAACACAGAGAAACACCGTTTACAGTACCTTCCTGCTGTAGCGATACCTATTTATCTACTTGCACTTTGACGTGCTTTCGAACTGCTAGGTGCGCAGGAGCTGGGACCGAGCAACGGGAGCTCACCCCGTTGCGGGGATTCGAACCGCCGACCTTCTGATTGGCAAGCCCTAGGCTCAGTGATTTAACCCACAGCACCACCCACTGTGGGCTTACTTCCTTGTAAATATACATTTGCCAGCTGTGGCTTCATCTGAAGAAGGCAGACCTAGCTTCCACTGCTTGTTACATTCAGTTTGGATGAGTGCAGTGCCCTCTATGTTGGTTGTGCTTAAGGCAGTTCTAAACACCAATCAATTCCAAATACCTCCACCAGGACGCTGGTAGAAGCAGGAGAATTGATTGGATCATATTGCAACCTAGGTCATACTCCATTTACACAGCCTGCCAATTTATTTCCAGGATCAACTTAAGGTTGCTAGGTTGTCGTCATTTGCCTTTAATGCCCTAAGCGGTCTGGGGCCTCCTTATCGGAAGCAGGTGTGAGAAATATGTGGTCCTCAGGACATTGCTGCTGCTATTATTTATTTACTTTTTTTAAAAAAAACACCAAAACCAAAACTATTCTTCAGAAAGTGCATATATACACTAAAGATTTAGGAACAAATCATTAAAAACCAAAGCTCATATATTGCCAATGAGGAATACACCTCCTAGCCAAATAAAAATGTTATCAATTGGCCTCTGAAACCCAACGATGTGGGAAACAGGCATACCACTCAGGGGATATTGTTCGACAGTCAGGGCCCCACCACTGAGAAGGTCCCTCTAAACATCCCCTCATGCTGAATTATGGCAGCAACCCCCCCCCCCCCCAAAAAAATATTGAGGACTGAGGTGGTTAGAATTGGAAGAGGTTTTTTTTCTGAACCATTTAGAACTTTGTAAACCATAATGCCTTAAGTCAAATCCAGTAGCACACATGCAGCCAGTGCAGAGCATTTAGGATAGCTGTTCCACGATCCTGTCTTTCTTGTCCCAGTTAATAACATGGCAGCCACATTCTGCACTGGCTGCAGATTTTGGACCATTTTCAAATGCAGCCCCAAGTAAAGTGCATTGCACTAATCCAAATATGAGGTCTCTACAGCATAGGCTACTGATGGTGGATAACCCTGGACCAGGAACGATAATAGTTGGGCTGTAGATGAAATTAGGCATTCCTTGCCCCCAGCCATTTACCTGCTCCATCCTAGCCAGTCATAAACAGGATGCCCAATTTGTCAGACCAAATAACTGCCCACCCACAGTACTTTGATCTTATCAGGATTCATCCAGGCTATCACCAGCTATCATGGCCAATAGTCAGGGACGATGGGAATTGTAGTCCAACAACAGGTTCTCCATCCCTAAGCCAAAGGATCACCAGCCTACCAGACATTTAAAAGAATCATTTCAGCCTCTGATCTCCCTTTAAATCAGACTCACTTGGTAAGTACCAATGACAGGGTCTTTTCCACAGTGGAATCTGTATTACAGAATTCTCCTGCTCTCGGGAGGCAAGACAAACCACCTCTCTTTGCACTTCAGCATGCTTTGAAAGAGGAGTTGTTGTTATTTTGGATGGTATTTTCAGTGTAAGCAGCCTTGTGAAAAGACTTTCTAAAAAGTGGAGTATTAATCGATAAAACGCAGTTTTGGAAATAGGATGGCATCTGTATGCCAGGCTATTAAAGGGGACAATGTTTTCAAAAAGCAGGTGATCAGCAATGGAATTTCCTCTACCACCCTCCATGGCAAGGTCTTTCTTTATGACATTTTCAGCACGGTCTCATTTTGCCTGCTGATATTTTAAAGTCTGAAAGGAACAGAAACGAACCTCCATGTATTTTGCTCAAATGACTATGGCAAGAGATAGCTTTCGCTCTATAACTGGCATCTGAATTGGAAACTATTGCAGTAGGTACAGTGCTCCTGTCAGTATAAACAGTCATCATGCCACGGAGGATGTGCAAACATTAAGTTCATCAGGAGTTAAAAAAAACCTTGTCCATATGCCTACCGCTGGGTATCCAAAGTCTGGCTGAGCAGAGAGCGGCAGAATGAGAGGGAAAAAACACAACCCAATAACTTGAAATATCTGTTTCACAGTCATGAACATCTGTCTCCTCTTCAAAAGTAACATAGGGTAATCTGGATATATATTCCCAGAGTGGAATTTGGGTAATTCAGATTAGAAGTAATTCTTGATGTTTTAAGGAGCCTCTTTTATTACAAAAAAAATAATTACACAACCCACCAGCACAGTACACACGAAAGCAGAAGTTGAAGTTTATTTAGCAAGAAACCTCCTGGCAGATGCTATAACAACTGGGGCAGCTAAATTGTCTCGAATCAATAACTTCCTACCAGATTGGGGGGTGGGAGGAGATGGGGGGGGAAGAGACCCACCATCCTTTTCCATCTAAAGTCTTCAGAAGTACATTTAGATACACAGACAGTTCCATATTTGCCTTGGAAATCCCAGGTGTATTCCGTGTAACTTTAAACAGGTTTTTCCATCCATGCTTTGATTATTTCCTTATACAGCCTTATAAGGAACCTCAGAGAGATTCATATTTGTCTTTGACTTGACCTTCATTTCCTGTAATGGGTATCCCTGCTAACATAGTGACACCCTAGCTGTCCGAGCAATTTAGCAAGGCATCTTTCAGGTAAGAATATACAGGTGCCTGCCACTTACATTTAGCTAATTGGTATGGCAACTGTTGTATGTGGATAAAGACAGCATATTTTCAAATATGTTTTTTCTTCCAATTTGTAGGAGAAAGCAGTTCAGTTAAGAGGAGGGTCTTCCGCTCCCAAGTTCTGTATATGTTCCATGTGTGCATTTTTCTAAAAGTGTCTGAAGACATCCAAACTTTCTCCTTTCATTTTAGTTTCATTTCAAAGAAGCCTAATCTCTACTTTGGATTCCTTTGCATATAGACATTTCCATAACAGCTGAAAGTGTGCATTTTACTGGGTTTGATACAGACGTTAATGTGAACTGATGCTCATCACACCCACTTACTTCAGCACCCTAGATAAGAATGAACTAAGATTTCCTTTAAATTTTCTGTTTAGTCCAAAAGCTTATGTCGCAGGACTGTGGTTCTGAAACCTGCCCCTCCCAAGGGATCCAGCTGAAAATTGCTGAGGCTATTTAATGCAATGGATTTGCCATCTCTTGTTTCAACCACAAATCCACAGGCATGCTGCAGACTACCTGAATGAACCTTGCAGACTACTAGTGGTCTGTGCACCACAGTTTGGGACCGTTATATAACATACCTCAAGACTACAATCATCATGCTCTCATGAGCGCCCTCCGTGAGAAACCTGGAGGGTGGCAACATAATAACAGGCCTTTTCTGTGGTGGCTCCCCATTTGTGAAATGCTCTCCCTAGGGAGGCTCACCCAGTGCCTTCATTGCATATCTTTAGATGCCAGGTGAAAACGTTTATCCATAAGCAGGCCTTAGGCGGATTGAATATTCTATGGCCTTCTAAATGGGATTTTTGTGTGTGTGGAGGGGTGTTATTGGTTTGCTTTTGTTTTATTATGTATTTTGTGTACTCATTTTGTATTTTTATGCTGTGAACCACCCTGTTATTTTCAGATGAAGGGTGGTATACAAATTTAATAAATAATAACTCTATGATTCTATAATAATAATAATAATAATAATATAATAATAATAATAATAATAATAATAATAATAATAATAAGGGCATACAGTGCGGTTGAATCATGTCCTCCTTAATGCTGTAAAATCGTGGATTGAAATCTATTGAGCCATTTTAATTGATTATATTTCAGGCTTGTTTAAAGTATTCCACCACATGTCTGAATGGGCCAAGGTGTATTTTAAGTTCTGTGTTGTACTGAATCTGAAAGCAGCAGTTACAGAGCATCCTGACACGCCACTGATATTGTGTTGCATTCCTAGTGCTATAATACTGTATAAGAAATCAAAATCCATGTATGCCACGATCATACAGTTGTTTAAGGGCAAGCAGGCCCAGGACTGCAGCCGCTGAATGGGAATGCAAAGGGCATGTTGTCAACAGATGGTACAAGTCTTATAAATGTCAAGTAATCTGCATCCATTTTGTTGACAATATGTTTTGGAATCATGACTTGAGATCCCTTGTTCCTCATCATCAAATATGTTGAACAACCATAAATCCATTTAATTAATTCATAAATCCACAGGACCCATCAAGTTACATTTTTTCTGGAAGTGTCTGAAGTCTGGTATCTAAAAGTCAGCCTGCGCCCAATGTCACCTTCTTACGTGTGCTTTGATCTTTTATATTGCAGAAAGACAAATGAATGAAAACATCCACACCTGCAACTGCCGTTTCAGAGATCATCAGATAGTACCTAGCAATTGTTCTATTACTAGAAATCAGAATAAAGTAGAAATACGGATTGTTTCAATAGCCATTAAAATAGGGCGCACTACTCTGTCTCCCAAGTCCTAAGATGTTAGCAGAGAAAAAGCTGTTGAATTTATTATCTGTTCTGTCTTCTTCATACCATTTTGGAACTCTGCAGGATAGTCGTAGAAATTGTTGAGTTTTGTGGTGCTGGGGATCAGCTGCATGGTCACATGGCCAGTGTGCAACCTTAGCTTTTTGAAAATCAGCAGGTATATTTACCTCTTGTGTGCAAGGTCTCTTAGAAAGGACTTCAGTTGGACAGGGAATGGGGCGCTTGCATCCTGTAGCTCCTTTCCCCCATCCATTTCTTTCTCCATTGGTCTTCTGAATTCCAGCGGGAAAACTCTCAAACGGAGCTAAGTTGTGAGACACATAATATGAAAGCAACCTTAGATGCTCTGTGCCTCTGCAGCTATTTCTTCAGCTGAAGCAACCTCTACCTCTAAGTCTAAAGCATGTTTGCGTGTAACAATTCTTAGATGTCAAACCTAGTGCTTGTTGAATCTTTTATTTTCTCTATAGGGGCCTGGTTTAGGTTACAGCTAAGTGTCCATTAAAGTCATAAGAAATTAGAGCCTTCCTGGATCAGGGGCGCTGACTTGCCCCCCCCCCACATTGAGGTGTGGCATCTTATTGACGTCATGTGCAATCAGGGTGTGTGTGTGTAAAATCCAGGCACCCCCCCCCCCGCAGAGATCCCCATTGCACCCTGGCAGCAGGAGCTGGGGAGTACGGAGGATAAAAATCACATACTTCACAATTATAGCAGTGTTCTATATAAAACTATCCCAGCTTAGAATCATAGAATTGCAAAGTTGGAAGGTACCCAGAGGGTCATCTAGTTAAACCCTCTGAAATGCAGGAATTTCAACACATGGTCTCCCATCCAATTTGAAACCAATGTGGACCCTCCTTAGCTTTGCAAATATGCCAGCAGTTTTATTCCTGCATCACTAGGAAGAATCTAAAAGAATGACCTTTAGTATTGTGACATTTTAGTATCTTAGCCAGGTAACAAAGGCATCTTCCTGCATATTAGGGTATACCAAAACTTTAGAGTGTACATGTGACATATGGCTACTTGAAAACACAGGAACACGAATCTTAGGCTGGATTCTAGACGTATCAAATAAGCGTTTCAGTTTAAAGCGTTGTAAATTGAAACAGGGAAAACAGATAGAGAAAAACAGTACTCCATGTTGCCATCTGGTGGCACAGTGTTATATCGTACATACAACGCATATAAATTGCTTGTTCACCTGTCTAGCTGAGTCCATAAAATAAAATAAAATGGCATCCTTATTTATACTTGTAAAAAAGCAAAGGGTTGTGACCTGTTTTAATTACAGGGGCTGGTGAACAGAACAACATCGCTGTCGCTGAAGATGCTGGCCTGCACCAACCAAGAAAGGGGGTGGGTTACTCATTTGCTTGAGCATCCATACTTGTGTTAATTTTGCTATACTATTTAGTGGAACATAGATAACAAAGTGGAAAGAGAATAAATTAACAGTATAATTTAGGGGATTAGAGAGAAATATTCATATTACATAAATGGGAAACATATAAGTGAACCATTTTAAAGATCCACTCCTGTTTCTCTAACATATTTTTAAGTGTTTTGGGAATTACAGGCTGCCTTTCATATATTTGTGGAATTCCAACATGATTTTCAACCCATATTTATCTATGGCAGGCAAAAACTATTTTTTTGAAGATTTCTGCCCCCCGCCCTTCAACAAGCCAGAGGCCCCTGCAGTCCTTGTCATGTTCTCGTCTCCAATGGTCTATAACACACTCTGGTTAAGTTTTCATTTCCACTTTTCAGCAGCTTCTGAGGAGTGATATGTAGCTAATGTCACCAGAGCTTGCACTTTAACATTGCAACTGTAAAGCCAACCTGTATCAAACACAGTGGCAAAATTGTCATTAAACTCTGTGAAAAAAAGACCTTGGCGTCCATGTACCATGTAGAGACGAAAAAGACCTTTCCTCAGACTTCTTGCTAACGGTTTTAGTCCACGTTCAAAAAGGTAGGCTGCGATGGTTAAAACTGCTCTATTGCTGCAAGAACATTTACTGCGAGAGCGGCGATTCACTTATCTTGCCGCTACACATTAGCAGCCAATAGCACTATTTCAATCTCGCAAGGTTCGTACGCACAAATGTCTCGCTCTGTATAAAATTCTCTGCTGATAATAAAGCAAGGGGCATGGCATGTCTTTCCAGTTATTCACTGGGATCCACAAACTCATGTATTCATGATCTGTGCGACCCCCTTTAGGGTTTTCCTACAATTTCAATTTCAGCAGCAACTTCGTTTCGGCATGAATGGAAACAGAAATAAAAAGGCGGGGGGAGGGGGGGACCTGGATGTGCATTACCTATTGTGTGTGCATCGTTGCATCTCTTGTTTCACAGTCACTGAGAATACATATGCAGTGTAGTTTGTGTAAATCGAATTTAAATTTGTGTAAATTGAAAAAGGCACAATTGCACCCAAGGGAGACAAGCAGAAGAGGACTGCGTCAAAGCACCATTATTTTAATCCAGCTTTTATTCCATTGCTGGTGTACTTTTTGTCTGTAGGACTCTGTGATTTCATTTTTTTTTAAATTGCAAAAAGTGGTTTCCCAATGCTAGTTCTTTGGACTTAAATTGTGTAAATCCAAGATTCCAACCGTATTTAACTTTCATACCCGACAGTTAAAAGCCATTAACATCCATCTCCCATGGACGGCCTTGCTCCCATATCTCACTCTGCGCTGTTAGAATAATCATGGAACACAATTCGGAAATAATATTACATCCTGCATTTTATTCAATTCCATATGACAAAAATAGTAACCTAGACTAAGACATCCATTTCAATCAGTAGATGTGTCAAGCCAACAAGATTTAATAATAAAAAATATTGGATCTAGGTAACAATTCCCAGGTGGTTCAGGGAGGCTCCTAGCCCTACATGGTATCGCAGTATAAAAATAGTGTCTCTCTTCACCATGCAGAGAGGAAGGACCTAACCCTGAATACAAAATGGGGTCAGTCTTACTGTACTTTCATCAGCCATCTTATTTACAACACTTTACATCTCTTTTTAAGTTATGCACATCCTTTAGGGAGAAGAGATAACACTACATGGTACCAAATACTAAACAAAAAAAAAATATTATTTCACACCAGAAATGGACACAGATAAATAAAAACATTCATTTGCTGAAAAACAGCAACATTAAGCCACCTCAGTTTTCTTTGTTTCCCAATTTTGAAACACCCCCAAACACAAATGGGTGGTCACCGATGGTTGGTGTTATAATATAAGGATGTTTATATTCTATATATAGTCTATATATATATATATATATATATATGTATATATATATACACACATACATACCTACATATATATTTGATATATGCATGTATATATGCACATATATATTCTGTGTATCACTGCTGTAGAAAACAGAGCTGTAATAGTTCATTGTTCATTTCAAAACAGAAACAAACTGCTAATAAGTCTTTTAAACTTTTCATTCAATGACACGATGGCAGAAACAGTCCATCCTCTTACAGTAATGTTTTCTTTTGTTGTTGCACAAGAAAGCGATTGTCCTATTTTATTTTTTTTCCATCTCAACTGAGAAGACCTAACTGTCTGATTCTTTCTTCAGGAGCATAAAACGTCTTGTGCTGTTTCCCAGCTACCCATAATGTCCCTTGAACAATTTTGTTGGACGGAAGTTCATAGTGACAAACTCCACCATGCTTGTAATGCACAAAAATGAGGTAGTACACAAAACATTTACTGTTCAAGTTTTGATTTACGCCCCCAGCCTCACCAACACCCTAGCGTAAGAGTGGAAACATTCCCTTTTGTCACAATTTTAAACAATGCTTTTAAAACAACTGAAAATTATATTTGAATATTCAGAATACATTGTGCTTTGTAGTAAATATTGGAATTTTTTTTTTAAAAAAGAGATAAGTAAGAGTTGGGAATTTACGTTCAAGTTACGACTGATACTGATATTTTTGTTTTCTGTTTTGCTTTTACATACCAGTGCTATTAAGCAGTCAGCATCCTGCTTGTGGGTGGGAGTGAAAGAGACAGAACAGATTACAGCAAAATTAAGCCTACACAATGTTTTCTTTAGCCTCTCCTAGGCTTGCTCTGATATCACAGCCCTAAGATTAACATATCAAAGGTCTGTTGGAGGGTGGGCTTATAGAAAAGTTAAATGAATCATTTCGGTTAAAGAAATGGCAGGCCCCATTCTACCCAAGAATCCTGACAGTTCTTAGTGGCTTTCCTGTTTAAAGGAGCACAGATCTCTCCTACTGTTTGACCTTAAAGACAAACACAACAAAATATCCCCCCCCCCCATTTTTCCTCAAGCCAAAGTACTATTTATAAAATAGTTTACATCTTTGTTCAGATTCAAATTATAGACAAACCTCCCTAAATATAAAATACTAAAAGTGCAATAGTATAAATTAAGAGTTTGCAACACATTATACAAACACTGTCTTTTTATTGTACTGCCTTTGATAACATGAAATGTTTTATTCACAACTGCTTATAATGTTGTGAATAATATATGGTGATAAGGTTTGTCTGTAACTTGTTTTCCAACCATGAACTGAAGTCCACACTACATTTTTTTTCATTTAATAGAACAACTGTCCACATAGCAGCTACAAATATTTAAATTAAAATGGTTTGTTACTGACAGGTACTTGCACATGAAAAGCATGCTATCTTTCCCAATAAAACTTCACAATTTTGCCTGCATTGAAATAAACCACTTATTTATAGGGAAACAAAACTTGCTTAAAAAAAGAAAGAAAATCACATAGCCAGGTGTATTTTGCAGTACAAAAGCTTCATTTAAGGATGGGGCTAGTATATTGTCTGTTACCCGCATTATCTTTACATTATAAATACTACAGACAAGAATACTGTAATCATACACAGCATCAGGGTACTAAATCACTTATTGAGTGTTAGAGGATTTCTAAAAACATAGTTCAAGTTTCTAGCTAAGTGGAACAAAACCAGCAAGTGAGGAGCTGGGCTGAAAATGCCATTGAGAAGCCCCCTTTTACTCAATTGGTGTCGTTTTGTTTTGTTAAAGAACATAAATTGAAACAATTTAGCTTCCTTCAGTCCCTAATGCAGCTTATCCAATGATTTATCATTTTACTTAAATTTAAAGAGTTCTGCAGTTCTCGCTAACAGTCAGCTCACTGTTGAAAGCAGTGCCATGCAAATCTTGCAAGACAACTTTTCAGCGGACACGAAGTTATGTATTTCTGCTATGGGGGTAAAAATCTTAAAGGGAACCTAGGCAATTAGGTCACGAAACTAATGCTTAACTCCCAAAACTGTACATGAAAGAACAAATGTTGTGTTGAGTAGTGGTCCAACAGTTACTTGTTACTTGAATGCTTTCAATTTATGCCAATCTCTTTATTATCCTCAATAAACCTTGTGAATGGGCGGTTGGCTCCCGTTTCAGAACTCGCTTTGTCCAAGCCAATGATGGGAGGGCTACTGCCGGTGCGCGCTTTGTCCATGCCACTGGTAATGTTACTTAAAGACGGAATGGCACTTCCGCCTAAACTTACTGGGAGCTGGGGAATGCCTCCGTTCTGTATGACAGAAATTTCATTGTTCTTCATTGCAAGTCCATTAGTAATAGCTGCAGCGTACTGATTCCAAAAATTTGGGTCAACATTCATGGCCCGAGCTGCCAAATCCTTTTGGAACATTTCAGAAAACTTCAGAGCGTCACCACCTAACAAAGCCATGGGGTTTTCCACAGACAGTCGACGGCCACGCCGGGCAGGGGCATTATTCCACATATGAGTTCCCATGTGAACCTTTAGAGAAAGAAGAAAACAAACAAAAGATTGGCAAAAGAAGCAAAATTCAAAACGATCTACACAGTCCATGAGGAGGCTAATTTTAAAAACCAGTTTTAGTTTTCACATAAAACCAAGGTATCATCATTTCAACAACGCTGCTCTTATAAATCACACGCATTTGTAACAAAAGGAAGTGCAAAACTCTTCCTGTGCATTGTCCTGGGGGTCGTTCACCCCCACCCCCCGCAATTGGTTTATTTCAGTCCAATTGCACTGGCTCCCATTACTGAAACTCTCCCTCAATTATCCCCCACCCGCCCACTTATGCTTAATGACCTGGATGCAAACATCCCACTATATGAGGAGAAAGATTGCTGATTCACCTTAATATGAAGCCCTTCATGCCCTCTGAAAAGTAGTTGTAGAAGGTTGGAGAACTCTCCCAAGTGGCATTTTGGGGGAATTGGAGGCTGTTGACAAGATGGTACTTGTTGAATATGTAAAAATATGTCCAGTCATATAATGGGATATTTGGATCCAAACCTCGTTTCTTAAATGGCCCCAATCCATCTAATATTAGTTGGGACTGAGTACCATAGAAACTAATAGAAAATGTTGGCCAAAACCAGGCTTCCTCAACCTCGGCCCTTCAGATGTTTATGGCCTACAACTCCCATGATCCCTAGCTAGCAGGACCAGTGGTCAGGGATGATGGGAATTGTAGTTTCAAAGCATCTGGAGGGCCAAGGTTGAGGAAGCCTGGTCAAAACTAACTGAAATCATTTGGCTTTATGTGAAGCTTATTCACAAATAATTTAAACTGGATTGGGTCTACTGTCAGTTAAAATGTCTCCCCTTCACTCGTACCACTAAGCCATGATTTAGCACTGCATGCATGAGCCAGAATGAACTTGACCAAAGCATCAGCCTTCCCTGCTCCCATCTCCTTGGTTTTATGCACCTAGAAGAGGACATCACCATTACTTTCCTCTAATCTGGATTTGTTGCCCATGAGCCAGAAATTGTGGTTGATCAAAAATTCTGCTAAGTTTCTAAACAAGTCAACTTCAAGCTATAGATGATGAAGCTAGCTTGTTTAACCAAAGTTACAGGTAGGTAGCCGTGTTGGTCTGAGTCGAAACAAAATAAAAAAATTCCTTCAGTAGCACCTTAAAGACCAACTATGTTTTATCTGATGAAGTTATCTGACGAAGTGTGCATGCACACGAAAGCTCATACCAAAATAAAAACTTAGTTGGTCTTTAAGGTGCTACTGAAGGAATTTTTTTATTTTGTTTAACCAAAGTTTGTGATCAACCATGATCCCTGAGTCTCGCCTAGCAAGGAGGCCAACAAGACATAAGAAACTGAGAGCAAATGCTGGTGAACTAGGCGGTGCAGAAGGAGGAGAGTGAAGAGTGTGCAAGTCCAAGGCTTTTTTCAGGCTCCTTTCTATCTCATGCAAACCCTGCAACTGCATCTCACCTTCTTATGTTTACCTGAACTATGTAGGGATAAAATATGGTGCCACAGTTCTACTTTTAAAATGTTGCTTTTGTGACATATCAAAAACCTGCCACATCCTTGAACATTGTAAGCAAGTTAGAAGTCACAATTTGCAACAGGGGCTTCCCGCAGAGCTTTTGGTAACCCCGGCTGACAAACCCTTAATATGTTAAATTGGCATGATCGGCAGAAAGGGTTCAAATATATTCTGATGTGAATATAATAAATAATAATACTAATAAATTATTATTTATACCCCGCCCATCTGGCTGGGTTTCCCCAGCCACTCTGGGTGGCTTCCAACAGAAAAATAAAATAATCTATTAAAGATTAAAAGCCTCCCTAAACAGGGCTGCCTTCAGATGTCTTCTAAAAATCTGGTAGCTGTTATTTTTTTTACATCTGATGGGAGGGCATTCCACAGGGCGGGTGCCACTACCGAGAAGGCCCTCTGCCTGGTTCCCTGCAACTTGGCTTCTCCCAACGAGGGAACCGCCAGAAGGCCCTCAGTACTGGACCTCAGTGTCCAGGCAGAATGATGGGGGTGGAGACGCTCCTTCAGGTATACGGGACCGAGGCCATTTAGGGCTTTAAAGGTCAGTACCATCACTATGAATTGTGCTCGGAAACGTACTAGGTTTTTTTTTTTTTTAAAAAAAAAAGATTGCTACTGTCATAAATCTCATGGGTAGTCAAGTTTTACTTTAAGTTTTACTCAAAGCGGACCCATTGAAATTAATGAGCATGACTAAGGGAGCAATCCTATGGATAAGAAGCTGGCATAAAGCAAACCAGTGTCAATTTAGACCAGGGCCAAACCCTGTCCAGCAGCAGGACTGCTGCTCCTGCTCTGTCTAAGCCTGGAAGAGGGAAAGCAAGTATTTAAAATAGTGTTCTATCCTGAGTTGCCAGGTCATGTGACTGAGATGAATGGGCTTAGGATCCCCTCCCCACTTCCTGGGTCTCACCTCCAGTGTGCCCCTTTAGGGGGACTGATAAACTGGCCTCAGCTCAACCAGCTTTGGCTCAGCTGCAACAAGCAAATTACACCGATGAATCTTAAACTGAGCCATGGTTGGGGACTTAAAACCAGCTGAGCTGGAGATCCGCTGCATCCTAAGGAGCTCATCCCAGCAGATCTTGCTGTAGGGTTACCCCCGAAATTAGGTACATTAATTTCAGTGGGTCTATGCTGAATTAAACTCAGCTGAATACAACTCATGCTTCTGCAGCACATGAAATCTTGGAATCTATAACCTCAGATTTTCAAGAAAAACAAGATTGGCGTATTATTTGTTTATAGTTGTGGAGTTAACTTCGTGGAACTGGAGTTTGTTTTTTAATCATTTTTAAAATACCAAAGTATTCACACGATCGTTCTACTACAATCTAAGAAATCAGGAGCCATCAATAAAGCGGAAAACGCATGTCTGAAACACATTTTTTTAAAATGGAATAATTTGTATGCACCCACAAAATTTTAGTCCTTACATTTGGTTCAAAATATATATAATGTAAGGATGTCACAATATAGCCACACTATCCTCATCTCTTGATTTGGGTAAGAAAACACCCACACACCCACATCCCCACACAATGAGAACACATGAGGTTCGGCACATTGTTAAACTCTCACATTCTTACAATTTAAGTTCTGACATTAAAGATTCCCTTCTTACCTTAAGATTCCCTTTTGTGGTAAAAGCTCTACCACAGATTGTGCAACCAAATGGCTTTTCACCAGTGTGGGTGCGCTCGTGTATCTGCAGTGCGCTTGCTGAGGAGAAGGTCTTCCCACATGACTGACAGTTGTGCTGTTTGGGAGTCCGGCGTGGCGGTGGTGCCAGCATAGGAGTGATGCCCGGGCTCATCACTGACTGTGGTGCAGCAGGAACCTGGATTCCAGCTGGAAGCGACGGGACCTCGCCCAATGAGATCGGCTTGCTGTGACCGTTCACTTCCATTTTGATCAGAGTAGGCGCAGTGCTGGTGACCAGGCTAGGAGTGCTTTGGCTGGGACCTAGAGTAAAGTTGGGTTCAAATAACTGAGAAGGCAGCTCTTTTAATTTGTGTGTCAGTAAGTGCTGTTTTAAATTACCCATAGTGGAACACCCACGATTGCAGACTGTACATACAAATGGACGCTCTTTAGTATGGCTGCGGTAGTGAATTTCCAATGCACTCTTACAAGCAAAAGGCTTGCCACAGATATTACAAACAGTACTTTTAAACTTACCACGTTCTCTGTTCAGGAACAGCAGGCTAAAAGGAGCTTCTTCTTTGATGAGTGGCCTTCCCGGGTTGGTGGCTGTCAAATCCAGTGCACCTCCATTTTCAACAGTAGGTGGTGGTGGTGGTGGACTGTCAAGTTTTTCTGTCTTTAATTGTATTTCTTGGTGTTCTTCCTGGTTGCTAAAACCTGGGGATTTTGATCTGAAACTTTCACTGATGCTGTTTTCAGGGGACAG
The DNA here is from genome assembly GCF_963506605.1 of Zootoca vivipara. NCBI lineage: Eukaryota > Metazoa > Chordata > Lepidosauria > Squamata > Lacertidae > Zootoca > Zootoca vivipara. Next base: position 56,329,403 of record NC_083283.1, on the reverse strand, counting down.
CGCCTGCATGGATGAAGAAGATTCAGACATTGCAGGGCTCCCTGCACTCTGGCTCTCCAGATCTCCAACAGCGGACGAGGAATCGTTGCTTAAATGGTCACTTTCCCCTGACCCATTTTCTAATGATTTCAGATTGGTCAACTGTTGACAGTTCATGACAGAATCAATCATTTTCATTTGATTTTCCAGAGCAGTAATGCTAGAAATTACAGATGGGGGGGAAGGTGGGCATGAAGTGGAATAAGGTAGAAGAGGTTTGGAGGAGTCATTTGTGTTGTCTTTTAACTCTGGGTCCTCTTCCATGGAATTTTCATCAAAGTCATCATCGTAGTTGCTCAGCGTTTCTGCGTTCTTTTCATCAAAGGAAAGCTCCGAGTCCATAGCATCTTGGAAGCCCTCTGGTAACGGCGTGTTTGGAATTTGCCCACCCATGTGCATACGAATATGCTGCTGGAGAACAACAGCATTTGTAAATTTCTTCTGACAAATGGGACACGAATGCTGTACTCTAAGTGGTGGCTTCGCTCGATGAACTCCAAAATGTGTTTTTAGATTGCCTTTTGTAGTGAATGCACGTCCACAAATTTTGCATTTAAATGGTCTTTCTCCTGTATGGGTTCTGTAATGCATCTTGAGAGCACTCTGACAACTGAGCACACGGTGACAAATGACACATTGATTTGGATCCGTCATCTTCTTATCGATGTTCTCTACGAGCTGTTGCAGTTTTGAGGTTTCTGATGTTTGCATAGAGTCTAGTAGACCACCAAATGGAAACTTAGCCTTGAATTGATCAGACAATGCTGGAAGCATAGGGTTCGGGATGCTTGTGGAAATGCTGTCCGTAACAGCGTTAGGAACTGGAGATGGGGGTACTGCAGAAACCTGCCCAGTTAGAGAATTTTCTCCTAGCCTTGCGTTTGTCACAGGAATGTTGACAGGTTCCGTTTTAGTCATAGCTGAACCACTAAGGATTGGTTGTGGGGATTCTGCAGACAGAGGAATGCCTGACTCAGAGTTGTTTAGGCTTGGGGATAAGGAAGTGCACTCGCTTGGCGCAGGGGATGGCCTTTGGGGTGACCTGCTCATAGGAGTAATACTTGGGGAATCTCCATAACTGCTCACCCCCGGTATTGTTGGGGGAAGCTGCAACCCAATTGAAGCTGAGACGGTTGGTAACACAGGCTTGCTATCCAACCACGTAGTAACTGGCTTTTCGGGTGGCAACGACATTCCGTACGGAATCCCAGAACAAGTGGGAACATTGTCGAGGTATTCTGGGACCGGATATGGATTCATCTGAATGTGTGGATACTTCTCCTTATGCCTCTGAAAATGGACTTTCAAATTGCCTTTCGTAGAAAACCGATTCCCACATATGTTACACTTAAAGGGCCTTTCTCCGGTGTGTGAGCGCAAGTGTATCTGCAGAGCACTGTCACTCCCAAAGACCTTGGCACAAAACCTACACTTGTGTTTAAAAAAAGGATCCTCAGAACTTGTCTTGGGTTCAAACACAGATACGTTTGGTGGCTTCCCTTTGCGATGCTTCATAAGAGCAGACAGAGGATCCAATGCATTAGCAGTCGCAGCGATGCTAACCAGTGGGTTGGGGAAAATCACACTACTGGATGACGTCTGAGGTAGAAGTGGGTTTGGCAGGCTGGAAGCTGAGGTGAGGAGATTTCCAGGTCCTATTGAAGGTGGAGTCAGAGTATTTTGGGGCTGGGAACAGCTGCTAGTACTATTTGACACAGAAACGGGTGTTAATGAAGCAGTGATTGCATTAGAACAGGACGGTGTGCTTGACTCATTGGGGGCAGAAGAACCGTTGCTTAACATGTTCGGGGTGCTTGCGCCCGACGTAGGCCTTGAAATGTGCTGAGAGCTCTCAAAGGCAGTTGGTGGGTTGCTAGTGGCCTGCGCCACTATGGCAGAAGGAACGACTGCTGCTAACTGAAGGGCAGAGTTTGCGGCAAACCCTTGGAGCTGGTTAGAGGCTTGCACAGGAGCGCTCTGAGAAGGAGCAGCTGGATTGAGAGTGGGACGCAGCGGCTGCCGATTCATCATGGCCACCTGGCTCCGGATTTGCTCAATTAGCTGCAACTGGTGAATCTGTTGCTGCTGCAAGGCCATCAGCTGCTCGAGAATCATTGGGATGGCCATTGCCGTGACCCCACTGGCCGTGGTTGCAGTAGCCGCGCACCTTGTACTCTGTGAGAATTGTGCAACAGCCACTTTAGTGCTCAGCAAAGTCTCTAAGGTTACATTAGTGTTTGGCATGTTATAA